>NW_027203626.1:0-64826 GCF_024711535.1 Dipodomys merriami | reverse complement strand
TCCCCATACTTTGGCTAATAATTAGATAACTTACGTATATTATACTATTTCTCTCTAATTTTTCATACTTTCTTTTTTTTTTTTTTTTTTGGGTCCGGTCGTGGGGCCTGAACTCTTGGGCCTGGGCGCTGTCCCTCAGCTCTTCAGCTCAAGGCTAGCGGTCTACCACTTGAGCCACAGCGCCACTTCCAGTTTTTTCCTTTTTGCTTATGTGGTGCTGAGGAATCGAACCCAGGGCCTCAGGCATGCAAGGCAAGCGCTCTACCACTGAGCCACCTTCCCAGCCCTTTCATACTTTCTAGTGTCTTCCCTCCCCCGATCATTTACTGGGACAGTAGGAAACTTTCCAAAGATATATCCCAGGCCAGATGGGGATATTGGGGCACCTGGAACAAGTCCTTGCTCTCCTCAGGCTCAGCTACATTAGCCACTGTGTGTAAGATCATCAGTCACTTCATGACTGTCTGTGTTCGTTTACATTGTTACAAGGGACTTTGTTAATAAATCTCCTTCTACATTTGTTCAAGGGATTTATTGTTTGAAGACAAGTGATCATGAGATAGATGATAGACATCGCATGTAGAATTGTTAGCATTTTCTTATTAGAATGAAGTCTAGGAATTGCTATAAATGTCTGTTCTTTAGTGATGTTGTATCAGAGTTTTTGTATAAAAAATGTTATACTAAGGAGATATTTCCAAGGATTAATAACCCTAATTGTTAAAAATAAACTGTCTTATAGCTATCATGATTTTAGACACATGGACTTTGATATTACATTTTTGAAATTTAGTTTGTTTAGTTTGGGTAATAAAGAGCAACACATTTTGATTTTTCTTTAGGACAAGATACTTCAAATATCATTGAAAAGGCAGAGACTTCCCTTGGGATCCCTAGTTCCAGTGAGATTTCAGCTGAAGTCAAACATGCTGGAGGTCTATATATGGAAACATTAAGTCCTAGGATACTTTGGATTCAGTAGCTAGCTTGTGCAATTTTGATACTAAGGACATGGGGACATTCTACTGGTGTGGTGTGTTGTCTTGTGAATCCAGCTGCCAGTTAGAGATCTGTGTCTTGGAACTGCTCATATCCCTCTACTCTGCCTCTGAAGTAATTTCAAGGACTTCTATGTATTAAAATTATATCGTCATATATGTTGAATATAAGAATTGCTTAGCACTTTGTTTGGCAACCAGGGCTAGGTGAATTTAAATCTGTCAGGACCAAAAAGTATTTTTGTTCATTTAGGGCTATTTTTTTGCCTTTTGTTCTTTGTTTGTTTGATTGTTTTTCTGCCTTTTGTTTTTTGATAACTGGGCATTGAACCCACGTTGTTGCACTAGCTAGACAAGGTTTTGCCATTGAGCTGAGGTACATTCTAGCCTTTTTTCTATTTTCTTTTTTGCATTTTCTTGATCTACTGAGGGGCATCTGAGTTGGTTCCATATCTTAGCTATGGTAAATAATGCTGCAGTAAACATAGTTGTGCTGATAGCTTTAGGATGGTCTTGTTTGTGATCATTTGGGTATATGTCCAAAAATAGGATTGCTGGGTAATAGGGGAGCTCTATGTAGTCTTTTGAGGAACCTCTATACTACTTTCCAAAGTGGTTGAACAAGTTTACACTCCCACTAAAATGCAGTAGGGTTCTGTACATATCCCCTCCAGCATCTGTTGTTATTAGAGTTCTTGATTCTAGCCATTCTAACTGGGGTGAGGTGGTATCTCAATGTTGTTTTGATTTGCCATTTTTTTATGGCTAGGGTGGTTGAGCATTTCTTGATGTGTCTATTGGCCATTCTTATTTCCTCTTCAGAGAAGTTTCTCTTTAAGTCTTTAACCCACTTATTTATTGGGTAGTTGTTTCTTTGAGGATTTATTTTTGGAGGATTTGATTTTTTGAGTTCCAGGTATATTTTAGATATGAGACCCTTGTCTGTTGTATGGCTAGTGAAGTACTTCTCCCCATCCATGGGCTTTCTATTGATCTTGCTAACTATGTCCTTTGCCATGCAAGAAGCTCTGCAATTTCATGCAATCCCATTTGTCCAATCTTTCTTTGATTTGTTGTGTTTCTGGGTCTCTTTTAAGAAAAATTTGGCCTGTGCCAAGGTTTAGTCTTGAAAGTTTGTATTGATCAAAAGGAAACCTGCACTTCTAATCCATATGGAAAAGTTTTGAAAAACCAGTTTGTTTTCTTCATCTCTCATAGCCCTTATTGTTTCTCATTTAATACTCTGTGCTCATCTCTATCATTTTTCTCTGGAAGGAGATTTATTCTACCTGTCTTTCTCCATCTTCAGAGTTATATTGTGTCTTGGCATACATACCTATCAGATACTAATAGGTTCCACTATCACTACTTGTGAATACCTAAGAGAGAACTGGATTGACCTACTTTCGGGTCCATAGTGCATGGGTCAGTAGAATGGAGAGATAACTTCATGGGACATGGCAAATTACTCCATATATGAGGCACTGTTCTTAATGATGCTTGCATAAGTGAGGCTACTTTGTCTGTGACTAACACACTATGTGTTTAAAAATGAATTTATTTTTCTCCCTGAAGAACTCTACAAATAGAGTATTGCATGTTATTTTGGCGAATGTAGGGGCCTGGTATCTTCACTTTTATTTGTTGGGTTCTTTATGATTTTGTAATTGTTGTCAGATCATGCTGTGAGTGCAGGTATGGTATTCTCAAACAGATAAGCTCAAATTCAGGAGTTACAGAGACAGGAAGTTTCATTTCTCCTCATGCTCCCAGCAGCTAGAATGGTTTAATGTCTAACTCTGATGCTTTGAGATGTTGGAAGATTAAAGTGTTGGCATTTTCAGAAATTTTTATCAGGAATTGCTTTTAGTGGACAAGGAAAACAGGAGTTAGAAGTATGTTTGGATAGTAAACAGCAGTGATTTCATAAGACTTGAAGGATATTTGTCATTCAGAGCCATGTTTTAGAAGGGGAATAAAAATCATGGAGAACCCTGGGAAGAGTGGCTAGTATTAATGTCTTAAAAAGTTAGAGAGTTAATGGATCATGAATATGAAAATCTAAGGAAAGGAGATAGGGAGAATACACCTTTTTTTATACCTTTGAAGACTAGCATGGAGAACAGAATTTAGGTTGTGTTTACTTGTGTCTCATGAGTAGAGAACTCCCACTACTCAGTGGAAGTTTTATGGACTTAGATTTTAGTTGAATATTAAGTGTACCAGAATAGAATGGGTGGCTTTTTCATCCTAACGTCTTTCCCATCTAAAATTTCTAAGCATTAATTTCACTGTGAAAGAAAGTATACCGGAGATGGGTTTTTTTTAGAAGTTTGAGATAAAAGATACCAATGAAATCACTTGGTATCTTTTTTGCAATTTTGTCATGTTCCTTTAAGGATGTTGTCTTCTGCTGTGTGTGTGTGTGTGTGTGTGTGTGTGTGTGTGTGTGTGTGTGTGTGTCTGTGTGTGTGTGTGTGTGTGTGTGTGTGTGTGTGTGTGTCTGTGTCTGTGTGTGTGTGTCTGTGTGTGTGATGTTCCTGGAGCTTGAAGTCAGGGCCTGGGTGCTGTTCCTGACCTTTTTGCTCAAGGCTGAGTAGCTAGGATTATGGTTGTGAGCTAGGATTATGGTTGTGAGCTACCGGTGCCCAGCCTCTTTCTTTTTTAATGTGTATGTTCTGGCACTGGAGCTTGAATTCCGTCTTCACAGTCTACCTTGTCTCCCTCCTCCACAGCTGGCACTTGAACCCTGCCTCTCGTTTTTGCCGGATAAATAAATGGAGATGAAAGTCTCACAGACTCTTCTGCCCTGGTGGCTTTCCATTGTGATCTTTAGATCTCAGCCCAGAGTAGCTAGGACCATAGGCATGAGTCACCAGTGACCCTGTCCTGCTTTCCCAATTCAGATTCATACTTAAAAACTTTTTAACTGTTACTAAAAGATACGGGTTACAGTTATATAAGGTGGGTAAAGAGTTCATTTCTTTTTTATCAGTCATGGACATGAACTCTGGGCCTGGGCGCTGCCTCTCACCTCTAGAGCTCAAGGCTAGTTAGTGCTCTACTACTTGAGCCACAATGCCACTTGTAGTTTTCTGATGGTTTATTGGAGATAAGAGTCTCACAGACTGGCATTGAAGCACAATCCTCGGATCTCAGCTTCCTGAGTAGCTAGGATTACAGGTGTGAGCCACTGGTGCCCTGCTAAGAGTACATTTCTTTTTGGACAGTGTCACCATTTCCTTCTCTGTTAGGCTTGTTTAGAGGGAGTCTAGTGTGGACTTCAATCTTTTTTTTTAATTTTTATTTTTTTATTGTGATTGATTACATAATTTCCCCAATTTCACAGTATTGTGGGATAGTGATGCTGTTAAAGTCACAAACACATTCTAACTTTCCTGGAACAAATCGTCTATTACGGTATAACATTTATGAGTTCTATGAGCTTTGTGATACAGTCATTTCTTCCGCATTGGGTGGTATGTACATTTCTTTTGTTTTGCATAGTATCAGCTGTTCCCTCTTTCCCATTTGTTCCCACCCTCCCATAATTGCCATTAAGTTGCTTAGTTCATTTTGGTCAATGTCCTGTGCAGCTGATGGGTCCCGCTGTTGTATGTTTTTCCCTGATTCCCTCTAGTTCTGTGTCATCTTCCTGGTTCTCCTCTGGTGTACACATATATACCATACATGTGATCAGCAGCATGGAGTTATTTAGTAGTGGTTTGACCAGATGAGTGGAAGTTCTTTGTTTCTTTTTTTTTTTTTAATTTAATTTTATTTTATTTGAGAACATACTGTACAGAGGGGCTACAATTACATGGGCAGGATAATGCATACATTTCTTACCAAGCATTGCAGCCTCCTCCTTTGTTTACCCTTCACCTCCCTTCCCAGCCTCCCCCCTCCCCCCCCAATGATACCCCCCGCCCCCCCCCCACACCGACATTGTAAAGTTGGTTTTGACATGACATTTTGTACTTCTCATTGTTGCAACAGGTCCACCTGAATCCTTAAACGACTTGTTTATCCCCATCTCCTCCACATGTTATATTGACATCAAATATAGTGAAAGCGGGGGTTACACTGTGGGGGAGGGACATACAAAGCAACAAAGAAATAATCTTATAAATGCATTAGAAACACATGCATGAAAGAAACGAAAACATTAAAATACATATTTAAGGGTTCATTTTCCTAATATCACATTATCTGACCTTTTCCGCTTGACTCATACCTATACTAGATATTGCAAATAAGGGAAACCATGGGACCTATGCTTCTTTGGGCCTGGCTTACTTCACTTAATATAATTTTTTCCAAACCTTTCCATTTCCTAACAAATGGGGAAATGTCATTCTTTCTGATGGAGGCATAGAATTCCTTTGTGTATATATAGCACATTTTCTCGATCCATTCATCTACTGAGGGGCATCTGGCTTGGTTCCATATCTTAGCTATGGTAAATAATGCTGCAATAAACATAGTTGTGCTGGTAGCTTTAGTGTGGTCTTGTTTGTATACATTTGGGTAAATGCCCAAAAGTGGGATTGCTGGATCATAGGGGAGATCTATGTGAAGTCTTTTGAGGAACCTCCATACTGCTTTCCAAAGTGGTTGAACAAGTTTACATTCCCACCAACAATGAAGTAAGGTTCCTTTCTGTCCACATCCCCTCCAGCATCTGTTGTTGTTATAGTTCTTGATTTTTGCTTTTCTAACTGGTGTGAGGTGATATCTCAATGTTGTTTTGATTTGCATTTCTTTGATGGCTAGGGATGTTGAACATTTCTTCATGTGTCTATTGGCCATCCTTCTTTCTTCTTCAGAGAAGTTTCTCTTTAAGTCTTTCACCCACTTATTTATTGGGCAGTTGTTTCTTTGAGGATTTGTTGTTGGGTGGTTTAATTTTTTGAGTTCCAAGTATATTTTAGATATGAGACCCTTGTCTGTTGTATGGCTAGTAAAGATCTTCTCCCAATCGGTGGGCTTTCTATTGTCATTTGCCCTGCAGAAGCTCTGCAACCTTATGCAATCCCATTTGTCCAACCTTTCTTTGATTTGTTGTGCTTCCGGGTCTCTATTCAGAAAATTTCGGCCTGAGCCAAGGAGTCCTAGGGTTTCTCCTATTCCATCCTGTAATGTTTTCAGAGTGTCTGCTTTGAGTTCAAGGTCTTTGATCCATTTGGAGTTGATTCTGGTGCAGGGTGATATATAAGGATCTAGCTTTAGTTTTCTACATGTAGTTAACCAATTTTGCCAGCACCATTTACTGAAGAGGCTGTCTTTCTTCCATTCTATTGTTTTACCTTCCTTATCGAAGATTAGATGGCTATAGGTCTGTAGGTTCATTTCTGGGTTTTCAATTCTATTCCATTGGTCCTGAGGTCTGTTCTTATGCCAATACCAAGCTGTTTTGATTACTATGGCTTTATAGTAGAGTTTGAAATTTGGTATTGATATTCCTCCAGCAGTGTTCTTTCCGTTGAGGAGCGTTTTTGCTATTCGGGGTCTTTTATTGTTCCATATGAATTTTGGGATTGCCTCTTCTATTTCCTTGAAGAATGAGGGTGGAATTTTGATAGGTATCGCGTTGAATTTGTAGATAGCCTTGGGAAGTATTGCCATTTTCACGATGTTAATCTTGCCAATCCAGGAGCATGGGAGGTTTTGCCATTTTTTAAGTTCTGTGTTGATTTCCTTTTTCAAGATTTTAAAGTTTTCATCATAGAGGTCTTTCACTTCTTTGGTTAAGTTAATTCCTAGGTACTTTATTTTTTGTGGGGCTATTACAAATGGAGTTGCTTTCCTAATTTCAGCCACACTTTTCTCATTGTTGGCATATAGAAAAGCCATTGATTTTTGGGGGTTAATTTTATACTCTGCTACTTTGCCAAAGTTTTGAATCAGCTTGAGTAATTTGGGAGTGGAGTCTATGGGATTCTTTAAATACAAGATCATGTCATCTGCAAAGAGGGAGAGTTTTATTTCTTCTTTCCCTATTTGGATCCCCTTTATGTCTGCATCTTGTCTTATTGCTGTAGCTAGGCATTCTAATACTAGATTGAAGAGAAGTGGAGAGAGTGGGCATCCTTGTCTTGTACCTGAGTTAAGAGGAAATGGCTTTAGTTTTTCACCATTGAGTATAATGCTGGCTGTAGGTTTGTCATATACAGCCTTTATTGTATTGAGGAATGATCCATGGATTCCTAATTTTTCCAGAACCTTCATCATAAAGGGTTGTTGGATCTTGTCAAATGCTTTTTCTGCATCTATTGAGATAACCATGTGGTTCTTATTCTTGCTCCTGTTGATGTGATGAATAATATTAATTGATTTGCGTATATTGTACCAGCTTTGCATCCCTGAAATGAATCCTATTTGATCATGGTGTATGATTTTTTGGATGAATTGTTGAAGTCGATTGGCCAAAATTTTGTTGAGAAGTTTTGCATCAATGTTCATCAAAGAAATGGGTCTATAGTTCTCTTTCTTTGATGAGTCCCTGCCTGGTTTTGGGATGAGGGTTATGATGGCTTCATAGAATGTGTTCGGTAGTGAGCTTTCTCTTTCAATTTCATTGAAGAGTTGGAGGAGTATTGGTGTGAGCTCTGCTTTGAAGGCCTTGTAAAATTCCGCTGTAAAACCATCTGGTCCTGGACTTTTCTTAGTTGGGAGGTCTCTTATTGCTCTTTCTATTTCAATGCTTGATATGGGCCTGTTAAGCTGGTTTAACTCATCTTGGTTCAGTTTTGGCATGTCAATATTTGCTAGCAAAAGGTCCATTTCTGTCAAGTTCTCAAACTTATTAGCATAAAGTTTTGAGAATTATTCCCTTATAATGTTCTGAATCTTGGTTGTTTCCGTGGTGATGTTTCCATTCTCATCTCTGAGTTTATTACTTTGGGTGTGTTCTCTCCTTTTTCTGATAAGGTTTGCTAAGGGTCTGTCAATTTTGTTAAGTTTTTCGAAGAACCAACTCTTTGTTTTGTTGATTCTTTCTATAGTTTTTTTGGATTCTAATTCATTTAATTCTGATTTAATTTTGATTATTTCTTTCCGTCTACTGGATTGGGGTTTATCTTGCTGCTCTTTTTCAAGGAGGTTTAGATGTGTCATTAAATTGTTAGTTTCAGATCTCTCCAATTTGTTGATGTAGGAGCTCAGAGCTATAAACTTGCCTCTGAGTACTGCCTTTGCTGTGTCCCAGAGGAGCTGGTAATTTGTGTGTTCATTTTTGTTGAATAGCATGAACATTTGATTTTCCTTTCTAATCTCTTCCATGACCCACTCATGATTCAGCAGTGTGTTGTTCAGCCTCCATGTGATACCGGACTTTCTTTGGTGGCTTTTGGTGTTGAGTTCTAATTTTATTCCCTTGTGGTCAGAGAGAATGCAAGGTATAACTTCAATGTTTCTGAATTTAGACGTTTGCTTTGTGGCCTAAAATGTGGTCTATTTTAGAAAACGTTCCATGTGCTGCTGAGAAGAACGTGTATTCTGATGCTGCTGGGTGAAATGTTCGGTAAATGTCTGTTAAGTCTAGTTGATCTATGCAGCTGTTTAGATCTGCGGTTTCTCTGTTGAGTTTTTGCCGAGTTGATCTATCTAGTGGGGAGAGTGGTGTGTTAAAATCCCCAACAATTAATGTCTTTGGATCTATATGGGATTTGAGGGAAAGTAGTGTTTCTTTGATAAATTTGGGTGCTCCATTGTTTGGCGAATAGATATTTAGAATTGTAATATCCTCCTGAAGGAGAGATCCTTTAATTAGTATGTAGCAACCTTCTTTATCTCTTCTCACGATTTTTAATTTGAAGTCTATTTTATCTGATATTAGGATTGCAACTCCCGCCTGTTTATGAGGGCCGTTTGCTTGGTAGATTTTGTTCCAGCCTTTAACATTGAAAATGTGTTTGTTTTTACGGGCAAGATGTGACTCCTGCAGGCAGCAGATAGAAGGGTCTTGTTTTTTAATCCAACTAGACAGTCTATGTCGCTTAATTGGAGAGTTCAGTCCGTTAACGTTAAGAGATAGGACTGAGAGGTATTTGGGAGTTCCTGCCATGTTATCCACCTTCTTGGGGGCTGCGAAAACTGGGTTCTTCCTAAGGTTCTTGGATTCTCAGTTTGGGTGCAGTTTCTTGGCCTTTGTTGAGGTCTTGTTGGTTTTCTATGTGTAGGACATCTTTAAGAATCTTTTGTAGGGTTGGTTTGGTGGAGATGTATTGTTTCAATTTTTCTTTGCTCTGGAAGGTTTTTATTTGGCCTTCAGTTATGAAGGAGAGTTTAGCTGGGTACAGTATTCTTGGTTGATAGTTGTTTGTTTTTAGGGCATGGCATACGTCATTCCAGGCTCTTCTTGCTTTGATTGTCTCTGCTGAGAAATCTGAGGTAATTCTAATTGGTTTCCCTTTATAGGTGATTACCCTTTTCTCCTTGACAGCTTTAAGGATCTTTTCCTTGGTCTGGGTTGATCCTGTGTGGATTATAATGTGATGGTGGGATGTCCTATTCTGGTCTGGTCTATTTGGGGTTCTAAAAGCTTCTTGTATCTGAATAGGCCTATCTTTTTGTATATTTGGGAAGTTCTCTGCTAGGATCCTGATAAACAAATTTCCTAGACCATTAACTTCTGTTTCTAGGTGCTCCTCTACACCCATTATCCTTAGATTGGGCCTTCTGATGGTGTCTTCCAGGTGTTGGATAGACCTATCATATTTCTTGGACTTGTCTTGGATGGTTGTATGTTCTTTCTCTATAATATCTAGGCTGTCTTCAATCCCTGAGATTCGATCTTCTGCATGGTCTAACCTGCTGTCAAGACTCTCTACTTTGTTTTTTATCTCTTTTCCTTCTAATTGGTCAGCTATGATGGCTTCAAGTTCTTTGTTGAAGCTCTGTTTTAGGTCTTGTATGAATTTCTTTACTTCCTTAATTTGGTGTTCAGTGTTTGTTCTCAAATCACTTAGTTGATTGGTTATGGTTTCTTTGGACTCCCATTCCTTCTGTTGGGTTCCATTCAGCATTCCCTTTGTGGTCTCCGTGACTTCCTTCAGCTCTTTGTTAATGGATTCCATGAATGCCTTTAGTGATCTTTGTGTATTCTCTACCTGGTCTCTCAATTCCTGAATTACTCTTTGATTAGCTTCCTCCCGTCTGTGGGATTCCTGCAGTTCTCTTTCCTCCCATTCGTGGGATTCCTGCAGTTCTCTTTGAGTGTTCTCTGCCTGCTCATGCCATTCCTCCCTTTCTCTTTGAGTATTCTCAAGTTGTTCACGCAAATCCTGTATCAGTTTTTGAGTACCATCCTCACGCTTATGATATTCCTGTATAAACTTCTGGGATGCCTCCTCTCTCTCCCTATCACGCTCATACAGAGTCCTTTGTACATTGTCAAACTTCTCATTTATCATGTTTGCTATTAGTGTTTGTAGAGCTATTTGGGAACTCTCCTCTGGATTATTCTTTATCTGTTCTAATCCCTGATTATCAAGATTGGGAATTGAGATACCCGAATTTGCCATTTTTCTTGTGTTTTTCCGGCTTACTCGGCCCATTTGAGATGAAGATTGCACCAGTTTTGTGCTAGAACACTATCTTAAGGCAACCATCAACCAAAGTTTGCCTTTGTACAGTCAATAGTCTACAGGTACAATCTATTCAACATCAAACAACTATATGTTAGACTTCGAACCACAGAAAAGAATTTGGAAAACCAGAAATTATTAGGATTAGGGAGAGATGTGGGTAAAAAATAGGAATAGATTGGTGTGGGGAGGCACAGGGAGAGTTAACTATGTCCTAATCACAATGCAGGAAATGGGTTGGGTAGGATGCAAGTAGAGAGAGAGAGAAAAAGAAGAGATGGAAAGGGGAATGAAGAGAGACCAGAAAAAAATAGAAACATAAAAATTAATGTTATTATAGAGGTTAAAAACCGTCTATTTAGAGAGGAATGTGAATATGTTCAGAGAAGGGGAGGGACATAGAGGAGATGTGAAAAACTTTAAGGATGGGAAAGGGAGAAGAAAAGATCAGAAGTTCAGTAGAGCTAGACAAAAAACAAAAAGATAATTAAGAAAGAAAGAAAAAGAGAAAGAAGACAGAAAAGAAAGGAAAACGCTCATTCACATATTCCTAAAATAAAAATTATAAGATGAGAAAAAAAAAGTTACTGGAAAACAATTATTTTTTCAGAAGAGGCAAAAATTAAAGATTAATAAAAGTTTTAGAAGGGAAAAAAATATATATATATGGTAACAAAAAACAAAAAACAAGCAAAAAAAAGAAAAGAAGAAGAAGAAAAAAAAAGAAAAAAAGAAAAAAAAGTCTTTTGATTTTTTTTTTTTGGGGGGGGAGGAGTGGGAAGAATCCTGTATCTCCCTTTTGTCTGTAACCAGTCTCTTGTTGGAGTCTCTGGTCAGCTTGAGGTCCTGTGGCTTGATTGGTTTCTTAAGTCGGTTGGTTGGAAGAGGCAGAATAATGCTCTGCTTTACCCAAGATTTTGAGATCCCCCTCCCAGGTTAGTTTTCTGGGAGGGTGATCTGCTTTGAGAATCACAAAAGAGGGGGATGTGGTGATGAGGCTAGGTTCTGGGTAGAGTTGAGGCCTTTCAACACACAGTAGCTTTTCCCTGGGGCTATTTTGTGATAAAGCTCACAGCGCCCAGCCTGGAGCCATTCTCAGGGTTTCTGTTTTTCAATTGATTGTGGTGGCTGCTAGAGGGAGGGGCAGCCTCTGGCTCTGGTTACCCTGTGAGTCAAGGCACTCCAATGGCTGGCGCCTGAGCTGGGTGACTTTTCCCTGGATGGAGCTGAGTCTGGCAGGTCACTTCGCCGTTAAGTTCTTGTGACCTGCTAAATGACTCGTTTTATTCCAAGGCCTGAGCTGGAGCTAGCAGCTCCTCCGAGCTTTGTCGGTATCCAAGATGGAGATCACCGGTGCTGGGGGGGGGAGGGGTGGCCTTCCCTCCTCTGCTCCCTGAGAAGGAGTGAGGACGTCGGGCTTGTACTCACGCCGAGTCTTGGATCCTGGGTCGTCTCTGGTCTGCAAACAGCAGGATGAAGATGTCCGCTCCTTGTCGGTTCTTGTTGGTGTTGAGTAGAATCCGCTCGTCCGCTGCGTCCGGCTCCTTCGTCCCGGACTCTCTGTGTCTCAGGTATGACCCCGCAGCAGTGGTCGCCGCCGCGACCCTGCCGCCGCAGCTGCAGCTGATGTGTTTCCTTGGCTTCCCCTCTGTTGTCTAACTCTCTGTCCTGTGATGGCACACTTGGTGTGATTCTCTGGCTTAGTCCTGTTCACTGGAACTCTAAAACTGCTTTCTATGCGAGAGCTTGTTCAGATTCCAGCTTCTCCTCCGCCATCTTCCCGGAACCTCTCCAGTTCTTTGTTTCTTAAGTCTTGTTAATTTTGTTGTATCAGCTAACATTTTGGATTTAACATCCACTTATCAGGGACACCATACACCATTTGTCTCTTTGCTTTTGGCTTACCTCGCTCAACATGATTTCTTCTAGCTCCATCCATTTCCCTGCAAATGTCATTATTTTGTCATTTCTAATGGCTACATAATATGCCATTGTGTATAGATACCACAATTTTTGGATCCATTCATCTGTGGTGGGGCATCTGGTTTGTTTCCATATCCTAGCTATTGTGAACAGTGCTGCAGTAAAGTGGAGGTGCATGTGTCCTTGTATACTGGTTCCTGTTGTTCAGGATAGATGCCTAGAAGTGGTATGACTGGGTCATAAGGGAGGTCAATATTTAGCTTTTTGAGGACCCTCCAGACTGCTTTCCAAAGTGGTTGTATAAGTGTACATTCCCACCAGCAGTGTAATAGGGTTCCTCTTTCTCCACGTCCCCTTCAGCATTTGTCATTGGCTGATTTGTGGATGTGGGACATTCTGACTGGGGTAAGGTGGTATCTCATGGTTGTCTTTATTTGCATTTCCTTCACCACCAGGGATGGTGAACATTCCCTCATGTGTTTCTTTGCCATTTTTTATCTCTTCATCTGAGAAGTCTCTCTTTAATTCCCTTGTCCATTTAGTAATTGGTTTGTTAGGTTTGAGAGGGATTAGTTTCTTTTTTTTTTTAATTTATTTTTTATTGTGAAAATACTGTACAGAGGGGTTAAAATTACATGGGCAAGATAATGAGTACATTTCTTATCAAGCATTGTAGCCTCCTCCTTTGTTTCCCCTACCCATCCCTTCCCATCCTCCCCCCGGCCCCATCACCAAATCTCCCCGCCCCCCCCCAAGTTGTAAAGTTCTTTTTTGACATAACAATTTGTACTTCTCATTGTTGCAACGGGTCCTCCTGTATCCTCATTTAAACGACTTGTTTTTCCCCTTCCCCTGGGATTAGTTTCTTGAGTTCCCTGTATATACTGGATATTAACCCCTTGTTTGATATATTGCTGGTAAATATTTTTCCCAATTAGTTGGTTGTCTTTTTAGCTTGGTTGCGATAGCTTTAGCTGTGCAGAAGCTTTTTATTTTAAGGTAGTCCCATTTGTCGAGTCACTCTCCTAATTTGTTGTGACTCTGGGACTCTGTTCAGGAAGTTTCTTCTTGTGCCTATAAGTTCAAGTGTCTCTCCTACTCTGTCCTGCAGTAGTTTCAGAGATTCAGGTTTAATGTTAAGATCTTTAATTCATTTTGAGTTGATGTTGGTGCATGGTGATAGGCTGGGGTCCACTTTTACTTTTCTGCATGTGGCCGCCCACTTTTCCCAACACCAGTGGTTGAAGAGGCTTTGTTTCTTCCATTGTATGCCTTTTAGCCTTCAATCTTAAGGACTAGTTTATCTTTACTGCTGCGCCCTGATTCCTCTGAATTCACTCTTATTCCTCAGGTTTTCAGTGAAATCTGTTCACTTTGGTTGTTTAAAAACCAGATGTTTCAGCATAGCTTGAGCTATGGGGATTGTGTTGCTTACTACTTATGCTAGTTCTTCTCCCAACTGTGTGACGTTACCTAGTGTTTGAACAGTGTATTACTCAGATAAAGACAAATCAGCACATCTGTAGATTCTTGGAAAATTTTACTTATATAGCTGTATCCTCTGAAGTTTTTTGACTTTAAAGTGGTAGCTGCTTCAGCCTTACCTGATACCAGACTTTATCCCTGACTTACATTGCCTGTGAGTGTTCTGTTGTCTGTAGGTTCTCCTCTGTGTGTTGGGGTTTGGAACTTTTCTCTAGGCAGAAAGCCCAGCTGTGGGGTTGACTTTGTTTCTCTTTTCTCCTGGACCAAAGTGGTTTTTTTTTGTCTTTTTGTGTAGTATCTAAAAATAGTTCTTTCTTCTATTTTGTCTGGTTTTCTAGTTGCTGTATAGGAAGGCAAGTGTAGAACTTGAAAGCAAAAGTTCTCTCCATAATAGAGTGTTTGATATAATATAGTTAAATTACTTGGTGTACTAGTTGATCTAGTATAAGATTTTTAAAGGTAAACAGAACTAATTATTCTTGAAACATACTCATCTTTGTAATGTATATTGATTCCCATACTAAGAATCAGCATAGTCTTTTAGGACAAAGTTGAGCTATAATTTTCATACAGTAAAACTTTTTTTCTGCAATATGCCTTTGTGTTGAGAAATAATGGTTATGTTAATACTGTATAATCACAGTATATTGTGATGCACAGATACAGAATATTTTCTGTATTTGTATGGCTCACTGAGATATAAGAATATTTTCATTATCTGAGGGAGTTCCTTCATGCCAGTTTGTAGCCACACCTTTCTGTCTGTTCACAGCATTTGCCAACCATTGATCTGTTTCTGACTATAGTTTCCCCTTGTTTAGAAAAATGTTTACTATGTGCAGATCAATATTTTTTTTTCTTTTGCCAGTCCTGGGGCTTGAACTCAGGATTTGAGTGTTGTCCCTGACCCTTTCTGTACTTAAGGCTAGCACTCTACCACTTGAGCCACAGCACTATTTCCTAAATTTTTTGAGAAGTCATTTGAAAATAAGAATCTCATGGACTTTCCTGTCTGGGTGGCTTCGAATATGATCTTCAGCTCTCAGTCTTCAGAGTAGCTGAGAAGCTAAGATTGCAGGCACGAGTCAGCAGACCACCATTGCCTGGCTATTGGAACCTTTCTTTCTTTCTTTTGGCAATATGAAGTACCACTTGAGCCACATCCTTAGTCCTTTCTTCTGCATGCCTCTATCTATCTACCTATTTACCTGTCTATCTATCTGTCTGTCTGTCTATCTATCTATCTATCTATCTATCTATCTATCTATCTATCTATCTATCTATCTATCTATCTATCTATCTATCTGTCTGTCTGTCTGTCTGTCTGTCTGTCTGTCTGTCTGTCTGTCTGTCTGTCTGTCTATCTATCTATCTATCTATCTATCTATCTATCCATCTATCTATCTACAGGGAGTAGTTATTATTTTGCTCTATATTCTCAGAGATGTCAGTTCAAAATGGCAGGGAGGGCATGGCAAAGCAGAATCAATCATACGATGGCAACTAGAAAGCAGAAATAGCTAGTTTGTTTTTGGTTCTGATCATCGGTTTTGCTTGTGCTGGCTTTGGACTACAATTCTGCCTCTACTTTGTAAGCAGCTGTGATTATAGGCATACACTGTGTCTTTGGATTCTCTTTTTATTCTTTTCACTCTGTAGCCCGAGCATCCTTGAATGGATATGAATGTAGCTTAGGCTCGCCTCAGACTCACAATACTCATATCTTAGTCTCTAGAGTATTGGCATTATAGGCATGCACTACACTACAATATTTGGTTATACTTTAGCTTTATGCTTTATATTTTTTCTTAATTTTCATACTGAAAATTAAAACAGTGAATTTTCATAATGTGAACTTGTTCAGAATCTTTTTTTTTTTTTTTTTTTTTTTGTCGGTCATGGGGCTTGAACTCTAGGCCTGGGCTTTGTCCCTCAGCTCTTCAGCTCAAGGCGAGCGCTCTACCACTTGAGGTACAGCGCCACTTCCGGTTTTCTCGTGGTTTATTGGAGATAGGAGTCTATCGGTCTTTCCTGCCTGGGCTGGCTTTGAACCGCGATCCTCAGATCTCGGCCTCCTGAGTAGCTAGGATTACAGGTGTGAGCCACCAGCGCCCAGCATTGTTCAGAATCTTTAAGAGACTGTATGCCCCTTCTAGGAAGATAACTATAGTCCTGACTTTTATCTTAGATTAATTTTGTTTGCTTTTATACTTTACATACTTATAGTACATTTTGTATCTAGCTTCTTCCACAACATTTTTGTATTATTTGACCATGTTGTATTTTGGATGTGGTATTCCATTTTGTCACTATGTTATATTTTATTTATCCCACAGTTGTTAAGCATTGAAATAGTTTCCGTGTTGTAGCTATCACAAATACGGCTGCTCTGAATATTTTTGTTTATGTCTTTTTTTTGGCCAATACTGGGGCTTGAACTCAGGGCCCAGGCACTGTCCCTGAGCTTCTTTTGCTCAAGGCTATCACTCTACCACTTGAGTCACAGTGCTATTTCCTGTTGTACTGAGGAATTGTTCTCAGGGATTCATGCATGCTAGGCAAGCACTGTACAATTAAGCTGTCTTCTGATGAACCACTACACATATGTAGCATAGTAGATACTGGCCAGTTTTCCAAAGAGGAGAACCTACTATGGTTCCACATGCGGTGTGTATTTATTTCCCTTGCTGTTCCACATTCTTCCCAGTACTTAGTATTGTAAGTCACTCTTAAAGAATTGAAACATATAAATGGTTGGGCACTGGTGGTTCATGCTTGTAAACCTAGCTCTTCAGGAAGTTGAGACCTGGGGTTGTGGTTCAAAGACAGCCCAGGCAGGAAAATCTGCAAGACTCTTCTCTCTAATGAACCAGCAAACAAAGTAGGAAGTGGAGCTGTTCCCCAAGTGGTAGAGTACTATCCTTGAGGAAAACAGCTCATAGACATCACCTAGGCCCTGAGTTTTAAGTCCCTGGACTGCCACAAACCCCCCACAATATATGCAAATGTATTTTCCCAGTATAGTAGTAATGACATTGATGTTGCTATCTAGGGAAAGGACATTATTAGCGGGGGTTTAGATGCCTTAGAATTCATTGGGAAGAAGACAATGGATGTAATAGCAGAACGGGATCCTGTATTTAAAATGACTAAGGGTTTGATGAACCGGAATTCTGCACTGTCTCAGGTACTGTTACCTTTACTGGTTTGATTGCTGTTTTCTGTTGTTTGTGTGTTTTTTTTTTTTTAATTTGAATTTTTCCCTTTGTTACCTTGGGACTTTGTTAGTGTGTTTTCTTGTAAAGAATTATCAATGCATTATAAAATTAAGGCATTTTTTATGGGCTGGATTTTTTTTATGGGTTTGTCTAATGCTTAGACAAACAGCCAGCTCTTTTCTTTCTGCAGTCGCCTCTGTCAGTGCAGTACAAAATCCTGAGCACTGTCAAGATTACTTATTAGGTTACTGTTGAAACCACTTTTGGAAATGCATGTGGCTCCTTAGGTGCTGCTGTCTAGCATCAAATTTTGTTTAGCTTCTTTTTTATTTCTATGCAGCTCCTGATCCTTAGTGAATTTGACTTGCTGAATGAAGGGTAGTACTTTATACTAGAACTTATACTAGAACTTAGCTTTGCTTCTTTCCACTCTTAAAAACTTTCCCTTGAGCTCTTATTATTTGCTGCATCTATGCTTCCATCTCTTTTTAGGTTTTACAGTAAGAGGCCAAGGAAAAAGAAGAGCTAACACCTCCAATGAGGTAGCCATGGAAATAGACAAGAAAACTCATTGTGAGCTACCCTTTGATGAACTTCAAGAACATCTAGAAGTTCTGGCGATGCTTTCCCAAGAAAGTGAAATAAAGGTAATTCCAATCCCAAACTCCCAGCTGAAAAGAGTCTTCAAAGAAAAAACGTTGCATGGTTTCTTTTCACTTTGTATATTTGGAAGATGAAATGTGTCTCTGAAGGAGATGTGGGTTGCTGGAAATATTATAATAGAAGAAAAATATCCCCTACTGTTTAATTGTTAGAAATAGTGAATAAGTCAAATATTTCTCTTAAAATTATAGAAAAAGAACAGGGCTGGGAAGGTGGCTCAGCGGTAGAGCGCTTGCCTTGCATGCCTGAGGCCCTGGGTTCGATTCCTCAGCACCACATAAGCAAAAAGAAAAAGAACAGAGGTCTTAGTATAAGATATCCTTTTCTTTCACTTTAGTCTTTCATTTTCTGTTTTTTCTCCAGTGTCATGGGTTTTTAGGTGTCAAAAAGCCTGTTATAGCTGCTAATTTGTATATAATTTCCTGTTAGTTCATCTCCTCTGATAATCTAAGACAATCTTTCTTCTTCTTCTTCTTCTTCTTCTTCTTCTTCTTCTTCTTCTTCTTCTTCTTCTTCTTCTTCTTCTTCTTCTTCTTCTTCTTCTTCTTCTTCTTCTTCTTCTTCTTCTTCTTCTTCTTCTTCTTCTCCTTCTCCTTCTTCTCCTTCTTCTCCTTCTTCTCCTTCTCCTTCTTCTCCTTCTCCTTCTCCTTCTCCTTCTCCTCCTTCTCCTTCTCCTCCTTCTCCTTCTCCTTCTCCTTCTCCTTCTCCTTCTCCTTCTCCTTCTCCTTCTTCTTCTCCTTCTTCTTCTTCTCCTCCTTCTTCTCCTTCTCCTTCTTCTCCTTCTTCTCCTTCTCCTTCTTCTCCTCCTTCTCCTTCTTCTTCTCCTTCTCCTTCTTCTCCTTCTTCTCCTTCTCCTCCTTCTCCTCCTTCTCCTCCTTCTCCTCCTCCTCCTCCTCCTCCTCCTCCTCCTCCTCCTCCTCCTCCTCCTCCTCCTCCTCCTCCTCCTCCTCCTCCTCCTCCTCCTCCTCCTCCTCCTTCTCCTTCTTCTCCTTCTCCTTCTTCTCCTTCTTCTCCTTCTTCTCCTTCTTCTTCGTTGGTCTTGGGGCTTATACTCTGGCCCTGAGTGCTGTGCCTCAGCTCTTCAGCCCAAGGCAGGCACTTACCACTTGAGCCACAGCAACACTTTCAGTATTTATTCTGGTGGTTTATTGGAGATAAGAGTTTCATGGCTTTTCCTGCCTGGGCTTCGAAGTCATGCTTAAGCACTGATAATTTTCATTTATCTTTTGGCCTATATTACTTTTGGAAATACAAATTCTGTCTAGTTTCCAATAATATCTACCCTTTAGTGTTACGGTTATTAAAAAAATTAGTTCTGGCTCTAATCCTAGCTCAGGAGGCTGAGATCTGAGGTTAATTGAAAGCCACACCAGACAGGTTATTTTTGATAAACAACTCAGAAAGCTGGAAGTAGTGCTGTAGCTCCAAGTGTATATCCACTATCCTTGAGAACAAAGAGCCTCAGGGATAGCTCCCGGGTCAAGCTCCAGGATCTGAAAAAAAAAAAAATTACTACTGGGTACTGCAATCCTAGCTATTTAGGAGAATGAAATCTGATGATTATGGTGGGAAGCCAGCTCAGATAAGAGTGTCTGTGAGACTTTTATCTCCAATTAACCACCAAAAAGCTGGAAGTTGTGCTGTGGTTCAAATAATGCAGTGCTAGACTTGAGCACAAAAGCTACGCCCCCAGGCCTTGAGTTCAAGCCCTAGGACCAACACAAACACACACACACACACACACACACACACACACACACACACACACACACACAGAGCTGTGCTGGCATGAGCTCTTCAGTCTTTTCTCCTTATGAGATTTTTTTCATTAATATTTACACAATATTTTATTATTTTCATTCAGGTGAAATCTTTCCTTAATTCTCTGAGTGGAGAAGAATTAGAGGCTCTAATATTTGAATTAGAACAACTCAGAAGCATTTTCCCTAGCAGAATTTTATGAGGAAGAGGAAGAAGAGAAAAAAGGTAATATGAAAATTCAGAATCGGAGTGGGAAGATGCAATGTATTTATTATTACTAGAGTATTTATTATTACTAGGGTATTTATTATTATTATTAATATTATTACTAGATTATTTATTATTACTAGAGTAATTTGTGTGTTTGTGTGTGTGCACGCACAATGCCTGTGCTGGTCCTGGGGCTTGAACTCAAGGTCTGCTTGCTGTCCCTGACCTTCTTTGCTTAAAGTTAGACCTTTAAGGACTTGAGCCACACCTCTACTTCCAGCTTATTTTTTGTGATTAGAGATAGGAGTCTCATGGAGTTTTCTTCCTAGGCTGGCTTCCAACTGTGATCCCGAGATCTCAGCTGCCTGAGTAGCAGTCTGACAAGGATAGCCACTGGCACCCTGCATCTCTCTCTTTTTTGCAGTGAGAATTTTCATGTAGAATTCTTTTTGCAACTTTCCCCCATCTAGGTGTTCAGACACGTCAGCCTCTTGCTTATGTCTTCTTTTTTTGTTCCCTGTCAGACTCCTCTTAGCATCCCTCATACTGATATTGTTCATACACCCCTGCCAGTGATTACAGAGTTTGTCCTCAGTTTGGCTGATGTTTCTTTATATCTCTGGATACTTCATCTGTGCCTTGTGACTTGTGGGATCCTTAATCCCATCTTGAATTGAGGCAGAAAAGGTGGTAGTACCTAAAACATGAGTGACAATCTTCCCCCTCCCTGCCTCCACAATTTAAAGCCTGTATCTCTTAGAAAATATGAATGTTGAAGCTGCTCATTTTTTATAGTAATTAGGTAATGTGGCAGTTAGTATAAAATGTAATTTCTGGACAAATGAATCTTAAGGTTGTTTTATTTTAACATTTAATTAGATATATTTCTAAGACATATTATCTGCTAATTGGCTATTTTAAGAAAGTGGAATCCAATGAATTCAGTTTTGTCTTATTTTTTTAAGCTGGTCCTAGGACTTGAACTCAGGGCTTGGATGTTGCCCTAAGCTTTTTTGCTCATGGGTAGTGCTCTACCACTTGAACCACTGCACCACTTCTGGCTTCTTCTGAATAGTTCATTGGAGATAAGAATCTCACAGACTTTTCTGCCTGGGCTGGCTTTGAACCATGATCCTTAGATCTTAATTTCCTGAGTAGCTAGGATTACAAGCATGAGCCACCAGTGCCTAGCCCATTTGTAGTGTTTAAATGAACTATTTACTTTGCCATGGAATGACATTTTCACTCTGAAGTATACAAGTGGTCATAGAGACTAGAATTTTATTTGGTGAACATTTCTTAAAAGTGAATGAAATGAGCCTTTACCACGAGAAAAGCAACGATGTATGAGTCATGATACACATTGAAACTAAGTTTCAATTTTGTAGAATGTATTTATTGCTCTGTTGAGCTTTGTAGCTTCCCAGTGCTGTTTACAGACTATGCTGATGAAATCTGTGTTGATAATAACAGCTATATTCATTGATTTCAGGACAGTTGGTCAGCATTTGGAAGATTTGTGTGACTCAGTGTGAGTATTTTCCCATTATTTAATGTGTGATGTTAGCAAATCATGTACAGGCAAAAGAAAAGAAAAGACTAACTGATTTTAATTTAATACATCCAAGCAGAAAATCTTATGGTATAGCTTCAGGCTCATTGCTATGTATCTCATTACAACTAAATTTTAAGAGATGACCACTAGTTGAGTTTTAGTGTAATATTAAGGAGTATGCCAGCATTAGCTTTATTGATAATCTGAGAAGGCAACTAAAATACTTCTTCCTTTTCTAACTAAGTGACTTTGTAAGGTAGATTTTCTGCATATACTTGAAACAACATAACCCAACAGACAGTATAAAAGCAGATGAGAGAATACAGGTGTCTTTCATTAGGCTAAAGGATGAAGAGATTTATTAAAGATGTAAAACAATGGGACTATTCTGCTGAAATTTTACCTTTTTTGGAAAATACAGTTTTTTTTCAATAAGTGTATATTAATAAGTAGTGTTTCTTTTCTTTCTTTTTTTTTCTTTTTGGTGAGTTGTATGGAGTAAACTTTGGGCTTGGGTGCTGACCCTCAGCTCTTTAGCTCAGTGCTAGTATCCTACCACTTGAGCCACAGCACCACTTACAACTTTTTCTGCTTATGTGGTGCTCAGTAATTGAACTCAAGGCCTCATGCATACAAGACACTCTACCACTAAGCCACCTTCCCATCCCCAGTGTTTTTGTTCTTAAGTTTACAAAACTACCATAAGCACTTGAGTTCTAAATTTTCTTTTGTTTGGGTTGTGAAACTAGGACTCAATACCTGATGCTTTGCTCATTAGCTGAGTTCTACTTTTTAACATATCTGTCTGTTTCTCTCGTGTGTGTGTGTGCGTGCACATGCAAATGCATGTGTATCCCCTATTTTTTATTTAATTTATTTATTTTTGTGCCAGTCCTGGGGCTTGAATTCAGCACTTAGGCATTGATCCTGAGCTGTAGTCTACCACTTGAGTTATAGTTTTACTTCTGGGTTTTTTTTGTTTTGTTTTGTTTTGTTTTCTAAGTAGTTTATTGGAGATAAGAATCTCATTGACTTTCCTGCTCCAGCTAGCTTTTAATAGCAATCTATAGATCTCAGTCTCCTGAGTGTGTAGCTAGGATTACTGGTGACAGCCACCAGTTCCTGGCTCTACTAACATTTTTTTTTGTCGGTTGTGGGGCCTAAACTCTGGGTCTGGGCACTGTCCCTCAGCTCTTCAGCTCAAGGCTAGCGCTCTATCACTTGAGCCACAGTGCCACCTCTGGCTTTTTCTACTTATGTGGTGCCGAGGAATCGAACCCAGGACCTCATGTATGCAAGGCAAGCACTCTACCACTGAGCCACCTTACCTTTTTAATTAGCTCTTTGGGAGCTCTCAAAATTTAAGAGTATTAAGAGGTCCTGAGACTAGCATGTTTGAGAGCTGCCAGATGAAAATTTTCCAAATATTAGTGCTTTTAAAGATGGCTCTCTGTTTACTTCTTTGAACTGTCAGTGTGCTTGCCACTGATATCTCTAAACCTCATTTGATTTTTTTTTTGTTGTTGTTGTTGGTTAATATTGTAAGGTCTGCTCCTGGATGGCGAGCAGACTCCACCCTCCTCACAGCAAAGTCTCCACCCAGTAACTGCATTACCTAGGCAACTGGAACACCTGGAAGAAGTCACATTTGCATCCACTGAGGTCATATCTGAATTTGATGTGGCCACACCTTTCTCTGCCCGTACCCTAGATAAGGCCTAGCCCAGGCCCAGACACTCTCTCTCTGCTCTCTCTCTGCTCTCTCTGCTCTTTTCTAGCTCTTTCCTCTCTCTTTCCTCTCTTTCCCAGCTCTCTCTCATTCCAAGGCCTTTCCCAGCCATGTGGAGTTCCAACCTTGCCTGGTCCCAGCAGGTCTACTATCCCTTACCTGAATAGCACGTGCATGGTGCTGTTCTTACTAGGCTATCTCTTTTTTTAAAACCTAACAAGTGAGATAAGTGTCCTATGGCTGTAACTACTCAGGAGGCTGAGATCTGAGGACCTCAGTTGGAAGCCAGCCCAGACAGAAAAGTCCTTGTGAGACTCTTATGTCCAATTAACCACTCAAAACCCAGAAGTGGTGCTATGGCACAAATGGTAGAGCACAAGGCTTGAGTACAAGAGGCCCAGGGACAGCACACAAGTCCTGAGTTCAAGCCCCACAACTGTCAAAAAATACAGAAAGGAAAAAAGTACTACCGGAAGCCAAGATGACTATCCAGACAGCTTGGTATTGGCATAAGAACAGACATCAGGACCAATGGAATAGAATTGAAATCCCAGAAATGAACCTACAGACCTATAGCCATCTAATCTTCGATAAGGAAGCTAAAACAATAGAATGGAAGAACGACAGCCTCTTCAGTAAATGGTGCTGGTAAAATTGGTTAACTACTTGTAGAAAACTAAAGCTAGATCCTTATATATCACCTTGCACCAGAATCAACTCCAAATGGGTCAAAGACCTCGAAGTCAAAGCAGACACTTTGAAAACATTACAGGATGGAATAGGAGAAACCCTAGGTCTCCTTGGCTCAGGCCGAAATTTTCTGAATAGAGACCCGGAAACACAACAAATCAAAGAAAGGTGGGACAAATGGGATTGCATGAAATTGCAGAGCTTCTGCATGGCAAAGGACATAGCTAGCAAGATCAATAGAAAGCCCACGGATTGGGAGAAGATCTTCACTAGCCATTGAACAGACAAGGGTCTCATATCTAAAATATACTTGGAACTCAAAAAATTAAATCCCCCAACAACAAATCTGCAAAGAAAAAACTGCCCAATAAACAAGTGGGCTAAAGACTTAAAGAGAAACTTCTCTGAAGAAGAAAGAAGGATGGCCAACAGACACATGAAGAAATGCTCAGCCTCCCTAGCCATAAAAGAATTGCAAACCAAAACAACATTGAGATACCACCTCACTCCAGTTAGAATGGCAAAAATCAAGAACTCTAACAACAACAGATGCTGGAGGGGATGTGGACAGAAAGGAACCTTACTTCATTGTTGGTGGGAATGTAAACTTGTTCAACCACTTTGGAAAGCAGTATGGAGGTTCCTCAAAAGACTTCAGATAGAACTCCCCTATGACCCAGCAATCCCATTTTTGGGCATTTACCCAAATGTTTACAAACAAGACCACACTAAAGCTACCAGCACAACTATGTTTATTGCAGCATTATTTACCATAGCTAAGATATGGAACCAACCCAGATGCCCCTCAGTAGATGAATGGATCAAGAAAATGTGGTATATATACACAATGGAATTCTATGCCTCCATCAGAAAGATGACATTGCCCCATTTGTTAGGAAATGGAAAAACGTGGAAAACATTATATTAAGTGAAGTAAGCCAGGCCCAAAGAAACATAGGTCCCATGGTTTCCCTTATTTGCAATATCTAGTATATATATATGAGTCAAGCGGAATAGGTCAGATAATGTGATGTTATGAAAATGAATCCTTAGATATGTATTTTAATGTTTTTTTCCTTTCATGCATTTGTTTCTAACGCATTTATAAGATTATCTCTTTGTAGCTTTGTATGTCCCTCCCCCACAGTATAACCCTGCTTTCACTATATTTGATGTCAGTATAACTTGTGTAGGAGATGGGAAAAAACAAGTCGTTTAAGGATACAGGTAGACCTGTTGCAACAATGAGAAGTACAAGTTGTCATGTGGAAAATGAGCTTTACAATGTTGGTGGGGGGGCAAGCCGGGAGGATTGGGTGGGCGGTTGCGGGGGGAGGCTGGGAAGGGATGTGTAATGTAAACAAAGAGGAGGCTGCAATGCTTGATAAGAAATGTACGCATTAACCTGCCCATGTAATTGTAACCCCTCTGTACAGTGTGCTCACAAAAAATAAAAATAAAATAAAAGAAAAAAAGAAAGAAAAAAAAAAGAAAGTTGAGAGCCAAGGTTCAAAGCCATCCTAGGCATGAAAATCAATGAGACGTTTTTCACCAATTAACCAGCAACAGGTAGGAAGCAGTAGAGCTCTACCCTTGAGTAAAACTCAAGTTTTAGCCCAGGAGCAGCATAAATGAAAAGAATTCTCATTTACTTTCCTGCCCAGGCTGGATTCAAACCACAAATGCTCAGATTTCAGCTATTTGAGGAGGTAGGATTATAGGTGTGAACCATATTTTTAAAATCTTGAATTGGCTCTAATATTTTTGTCCTTCTTTTCACTTAATTTATTATTCTTTTTCTCTTTTTCACAAGTTTGGGTCATCCAGCTTATTATTAGGGCTGGCCACTCTTTCTGGGTTTTTGTTTTGAAGTTTTTTTGTGGATTTTTGTCCCAACCTGCAGGATGTCAACGAGGGCGATGAACCTAAACGAGAAGGAATGAAGGGACAAGAGACATGAAGAATGACAGCAAGACAGGGATTCTGATCAAGCTGCAAATTTTTATTTTTCACACAGGGGTATTTATATGCTTGGAATAAGGAAGCTTTTAAATTGGCCATTAAGGAAGCTTTTTCATTGGCCATAGCAGCTGCAGGATGTTTGCGTAGGGCAGGGTGAAAGGGTGGTCATTAGCAGCTGCAGGATATTTGCATAAGGCAGGATGAAAGGGTCGGATTTCTGAGAGTGGTTCTGTAAACTCAGCCACAAGATGTTCCAGTGAGATAGTCAAGCCTATCTTCATGTTGAGAGACTCCTTTTGGCTCCCAACAGATTCTTTTTTTTTGAGCTTTTTATAGTACTTGAACTCCAGGCCTGGTCATTATTCCTAATTTTTTCTCAAGACTAGTAGGCTTCCCACCTCAAGACAGTTCAAATTGTGGCTCTTTATGTATTTTTCTTTCTTTCTGCATTTATTTTAGGTGATGCTCTTATGGCTTGTACTCAGGACTTGGGCATTTTTGCCGAGTTTTTGTTGTTGCTGTATTTTTTTTTCTTCATTGCTGGTCCAAGGGCTTGAACATAGGGCCTGAACTTTTGCTAGTCATAAAATCAGGGCAGAGCCACTGTGTCTGAGGTTTTTCCCTTTTCTTTCTCAAGACTAGCAGTCTCTATGGCTTGAGCCACAGATAAAGTTCTGGCTTTATTTATTTATTTATTTTCATTTTTGTTGCTAGGGCTTCAACTCATGACATGGCCACTCTTCTGAGGCTTGAAGTCAGGGCAGGGCCACTGTGAATGAAGCATTTTTTGTATTGTTTGTTCTCAAGGCTAGCATACTTTAACAGCTTGAGCAACAGCTGCATGAATGGCTTTGTTTATATAATGTTCTCTACCACCCCCACCAGGCAAAAGTTGTAAAGTTCATTTTTTGAAATAATTTCTTGTACATCTCATTGTTGCAATAGGTCTAGCTGTATCCCTATTTAAACAATTTGTTTTTTCCCTTCACCTTCACAAATTACGCCAACATCAAATACAGTGAAAATGGGGGAGTTATTTATTTATTTGGTTCTGGTCCTAGGGCTGGAACACAGGAAGTGGTGACTGTTCCTAAACCTGAAATCAGGGCAAGGTCACTGTGCTGGAGTCTCTCCCATGTCCTGAGCAAGGCTGGCAGGCTCTAAAACGTAAGCCACATTTTAACATCTGGCTTTGTAAAACAAATTTGGTGATTCATAAGGGATAAGTTTCTTATGGAGGAGCTGGGAAATGGCTCAGTGGTAAAGTGCTTGCCTTGAGCTGAAGAGCTAAGGGACACCATCCAGAGCTGGAGTTCAGGCCCCACAACCCATAAAACAGAAAAAAGAAAAGAAAAAAAAAGCTGAGTGCCAGTGGCTTACGCCTGTAATCCTAGCTACTCAGGAGGGTGAGATCTGAGGATTGCAGTTCAAAGCCAGACTGGGAAGGAAAGTCCATGAGACAATTATCTCCACTAAATCACCAGAAAACCAGAAGTGGCCCTGTGGCTCAAGTGGTAGAGCACTAGCCTTGAGCTGAAGAGCTTAGGGACAGTGTGCAGGCCGAGTTCAAGCCCCATGACCAACCCCAAAAAAAGAAAGATTCTCATGGGAAGACAGGGACATTAGCCAGGCTCTAAAATCAGAGGATGGTGGTTCAAAGCCAGCCAGGGCAGGAAAGTTGTTGAGACTCTCATCTCCAATTAATCACCAAGAGCTTGGAAGTAGAATAGTTCTAGTCTTGTGCAAAACAGCACAAGTTCAGGCCCCAGGACTAGCACACATAAAACCAAGTGTCATGGAGCTTCCTGCCCATGTTGACTATGAACCACAATCCTAAAATTTCAGCTTCCACAGTAGCTAGGATTATAGGCATGAGCCACTACTTAAAAATATTTCATTGACTTCTCTCTTCTTCTTCTTCTTTGTGTGTGTGTGTGTGTGTGTATGTGTGTGTGTGTGTGTGTGTGTGTGTGTGTGTGTGTGTGTGTGTCCGTCCTGGTGCTGGTTCTAGACCCTTGAACTCTGGAGCCTAGCCACAGTCTCTGAATTTGTTTTTCTTTTATTTTTAATGCTGTTTCTAGGCTTTGTATTCAGGGCCTAGTCCTTGTCCCTGAGTCATTCTTTTGTTGCTGGTGGTGGTGGTCCTAGGGCTTGAACATAGGGCCTGGTCACTTCCTGGGTTTGAAACCAGGGCAGGGCCACTGTGTATGAGGGATTTTGTTGTTCATTTTCCCTCAAAGCAAGCAGTCTCTGTGGCTTGAGCCACACAGATCAACTTCTGGCTTCTTTTACTTTTTTGGCAGTTCATGGAAGATAAAAATCTCATAGAAGATAAGAGTACTGTATCAGCACCTGAAATCTGAGGATTGGGGTTGAAAGCCCAGGCAGGTAAGTCCATAAAACTTATCTCCATTTCATCCCCCAAAGAAAGGAAGTGGCAGAATGCTACCTTTAAGAAAAAAAAATTCTATTTCAACCCCTGGGTTCAACACCCACACCTGATACATACTCACAAATTCCTAAGGGACTTTTCTGCCTGGGTTGCCTTGGAACCCAGATCTTCAAGTTCTGTCTTTTGTGTAGCTTGAGCTCCAGGTATAAACCAGCAATTCTCTTGGCTTTTGTGCTCATCTTCCACTCTGATTTTTATTTGTGTATTTGTATTTAATTGATTAATTAGTAGTAGTCCTACCTGGGCCTGGTCACTGTTATTTTGCTTTTTCATTCAAGGCTGTTGCTTTACCACTTGATCCACAGCTCTACTTCTGGCATTTTTGCTGGTTAGTTGGAGATCAGAGCCTCATGGAATTTCCTGCCCAGGTGGGCTTTTAACCACCATCCTGAGATTTCATGCTCCTAACTGGCATTACATGTCAGCCACCAAAAAGTGCCTGGCTCACTCAATTTTAATATTTTTTTTTTGGTTGGTCATGGGGCTTGAACTCTGGGCCTGGGCGCTATCCCTCAGCTCTTCAGCTCAAGGCTAGTGCTGTACCACTTGAGCCACAGCGCCACTTCCGGCTTTTTTCTTTTTTGCTATATGGTGCTGAGGAATCAAACCCAGGGCCTCATGCATGCAAGGCAAGAGCTCTACCACTGAGCCACCATCCCAGCCCTCAATTTTAATATTCTTAATAGGCTCTTACAGTCTTTTTATTCACATGATGATGATGATGATGATGATGATGATGATGATGATGTGCTGGTCATAGGTTTGAAATCAGGGCATGGGTGCTGTCCATGATCTTCCAGTTGAGCCTCAGCTCAAGTCCTGGACTTTATTCCTTTTTGCTTCTTTCTTGGTGGTTAATTTGAGAGAATTGTCTCATAAAAAACCTTGGCACTACTCAGGAGGTTGAAATCTGAGGATTGTGGTTTCAAGCCAGTCCTGACAAGAAAATCCAAAACACCCTTTTCTTTTTCTTTTTGTTGTTGTTGTTGTAATGACAAAGGTGAGGTGCAGTGGAGTTGCAGTTTCATTAACAGGTAAAAAGGATGTTTGTTTTGGAGCAATAGCCTCCCAAAGTACACTGCCTCCTGACTAGGGATGGTCCACTGATGGTTAGAATGACTTGTCTTCCTTCTATGACCCTATTACCCTGGTAACCGATTGTTTACAAAGATGTGATCCTGACACCTTAGCAACATGAGAAGGGACAATATCATTCCTAGGTTGGGATGAAAACCAAGTGGATCCCCCCATTTGGTGTGCTGTCTCGCTCTGGGGGGCCAGGATGATAGTGCACCCTTCTGTGAAGAAGGAAAATGACTTGAACAATTCTGTACTCTTTGTTCATTTCTGACAGATGAGGGCTGTAGATATATTCATGGACTTATCTAGGGACAAGCAGGGAATTTTCTAGGATCTCCATTGTGTCTAGGAAGGAAGGGCCTCAGGTTTTGCTGCAGAGAGATGCATCCTACAGTGCGGTTGCAGCAGCCCTGGCTTGCTCCAATGCCAGTGATTTCCCAGATCAGCAATATACCTGGACCCAGGAAATGTCACCTTATGCAGATGAAATAACTCTCAGGACATCTGTCCTGATGACCACGGAAGCCTATGCCAGTGCAAGCGACGGTGACACAATGCTGCTCATGTGGCTAGGAGTATGGAAGTGGCACTGGTGTGGATTAGAGGTGTTGGGTAGCACACGTGGTGGATGCTTTCTGCTCTGCCCACCACATGACTAAAGGCAATGCTGGATTCTGTCTAATTTAACTGGGGTCTGGGGGACTGTGGATTTTCTGGGATGCCAAAGCTCCCAGGGGGACATAGGTTGAGCTGGACTAGGTGAAAGGGAGTGAAGGAAACCTCCAGAAAAAAGGAAGTCTTGATTCTCTTTAAAAGTTCCTTTAACGCTTAAATTTTAATCAAAATGGGAACTAAATGGAAAAAGTGATTCTAGATCTCAGTTTCCTGAATAGCTAGCATTACAGGTGTGACACTAGTACCCAGCTCACTCTTTTGTATCTATTGAGTTTATTAGGTTCTAGACACTGTAGCAAGGAAAAAAAGAAAAGCTTTGTTTTGAAGGTCTATGCCTTTGTGTGTGGGGTTGGGGGAGGGTAGGGAATGTATACACATAAATATGTTTAAATATATGATGGAAAAAATATATTGAGTGATGTGCTAGGGAGGAATGTTAGCAATTTGCAGTGATGTATGAGTTCAGAAAAGCCTCATGTGGTAAATGACTTAGAAGAGATCAAGGCAACTCATCCAGGCCCCAGAATCAGGTAGAGTCCTGAGCTCGAAGTATGAGCACCTACACCGGGTCCCCTCCCATTTCTGGAGTTCCCTCCATACAACTGGCCCCTCCCTCTCTCTGCCCAGACCCACCTGGACTCCCATCTACCTCACTTCCTTTTCCCTCAGATCCTCCTGCTACCAGGATAGTGATGGAGGTCATGTGCTCCCTCTTGGGGGAAATATGGCTTCTCTAATAAACCTTGTAATAATCTTTCTCCTTTGCCTTCCTGCTTCTGCATGGTCCCCTTGCATGGATTTTTGTCTAATCCTCTTACATTGGTCACCCCTGTGGGTATAGGCTCCCCAGTGGGTTTGATCCTCCCTCCACTTCGGAAGGAGGTTCAACCAGCTTCCCTGGGACCTTTCCTGAGATCCTATACGCCAGTCACCAGAGGACCACCAAGGTAACTTTCTCCTGACTGAGCGCTCTACCAGCCCATCCAACACTGCTAATTAAGTCCCACTCCAGGCTAAGTGACCAGTTTATCTGAGGTCTGGGTTTCTGATTCTGATATCTCAGTGTAAGGCCACCTGGGCCTCTGTGACTTACTGAGCCCCCCTTCCCCTCATCAGAGCCAAACCTTGGCCAAGTGCCAGGGGCCTACCTTGGCCCAATGACCCATCCTCCATGGCCCAAGGAATACAAATGGACAAACATGAAGACATTCTCCACTGGCAGGGCCACCACCCCCTTTAGGAGCCAACCTGTACTGTGGAGAACACTCTAATATAGGCCCATGGCATCAGGTCCCTTACCATGGGAAGGACACTAAATTTCTTTACATTAAGGCCACCTGGGCCTTGGAGGGCTGCTGAGCCCCTGCAATCAAATTTTGCCCCAAATTTAAAACTCCACTTCTGTGAGTGCTTGGGCAGATAGCTCTGGCTCTCTCTCTCTCCCTCTCTCCCTCTCTTCCTCTCTCCCTCTCCCTCTTCCTCTTTCCCTCTCCCTCTTTCCCTCTCCCTTGTAACTGAAGGTAAAAGTATGGATGAGTTTAAGTTTAAACTCCTCCTCTGTGTTCTGCCTTTGCAGTTTCCCCTCCCCTGCAGTCTCCCCTGTGAGGCGCTCCCCTCTTTTGTGGCCTCCCCCACAAGGCACCCTCACTTCTGCGGCCTCCCAGTGAGGTACACCCCTTTTTGCAGCCTTTTCTGTGAGGCCCCCTCCCCTGAAGGACTTCATCTGTGAGGTCCTCACTGCTCTGCGGGACCCCTCCTCTGCCTTTGTAGTGGGGGTGGAAGCTGAAGCTCCAGTTTTGCCAGAAACAATGCATAAAGCATAAAGTGACTCCATTTAGGGTATCATCTCTTACTCTTTTCCATGGTTTTCCATGGTCAGGACTGACTTTGTCCTGGCCATTGTCTCAACATCCATTGCTGGGATAGCTTGTCCTGGTTGGCATTTACAGTTTGGACTCAAGGCCTGGGCACTGTCCCTGAGTCCTTCTGTTCCAGGCTAATGCTCTACTACTTAGAGTCACAATGCCACTTTCAGCCTTTGGCTGGATAGTCCTGGTTCTGTGCTGATTAGTAGGGAGATGGAGTTTTAGAAGGATTTTTTTTTTTGTGCCCAGGATGGCTTTGAACTTTCTTACAAAAGCTCTTTTTATTTCCAGTTAAAGCAACAAGGAGATCAATGAGATGGAGCTTACCTATAACTTGTTCACAATTGACTAACAATTACTTGTCAGAGATTTTTAAAAGAAAGCCCAGTAGATGCTTTTAACCTGAGACTGATTGGCACTCTAAGTACGGCCCACTGCCTCTGGGTAGCCTGTTTAAAGTGGCTTATAGACAACATTTAACCTATAACAAATGTACAGGCCTTTTCTTGGGCTACAGCAACATAGCCTGTTTAACACCCTGGTTTATAAAAGCATTTTCTGTCTGGCAGAGGAATGCCTACCTATGTAGGCCTTTAGACAGATCTCAATAGGAACATAATCTCAGCTCTACAAGCTTTTCAACAGATGAATTTAACCAGCTCAAAAGTTACTGCCAATTAGGACTTTGAGCAGATACAGGGGTTTGGAGATTTACATTCTACAATCTTAGCTTTTACTACCCACTATCACAGATCTCTGGAAAGTTTTGCCCAGTTAGACCAACATGGGTGATAGGCATGTTTACAAACTTATCTTTCCATGACCTTCTGGCTTGATCAATTTTTTGGAGGACCAAGCTCAAGTAACTCAGGACCTGATACCACTTTTGTCATCCAAACATTTGTTTGCAATTGCCTCTGGATATTTTAACAATATCAGGGTCCCTGGAGTGCCTTTCTTATGTTGGGATAAATACATCTTTGGCATTTTCCTTGGTCAGTCGCTGGACTTGAACTCAGGGTTTGAGTGCTGTCCCTCAGCTCTCCAGCTCAGGACTAGCACTTGGCCACTTTAAACTCCAAAACAACTCAGCTTTGAGCACTCTGTTGGCAGATTAGAGATGACAATCTCACAGGGACTTTAGTCTGCCTGTGCCTGGACTGGCTTCGAACTGCAGATCAGTGAGTTTTTTTGTTTTTTTTTTTTACAGTCACTTTTACTCCAACTAAAAGCAACAAAGATGGTCATTGGAAGTAGTTTTATAAGCATGGTTTTACTTATTAAATTACATTTGACAAACTTGTCCTATCTTTTACTGTGGGCCTTCCGGCAACTGTTACAAAAAATTTTAGGGGCAAACTAGAATAATCCTATTTTTTTTTTTTTTTACTTTGAAATAAACCTTTAGGAAAATTTTATCTTTTAAACTTGTCTGGGAGGCCAGCCACTCTCCACAACTTCTCAAATTTTTACAAGGGGGATGTCATTTTAAATCCATTTTGTAAAGTTATTTTAATTTGCATTTAAATGCATCATTGAAACACTGGGCTGTATATTCTTTGCCTGTAGGCTGTCCTGTGGGCAGTGAATAGAAAGAGTGGCCATTTTTTTTTCTGCAGTCTGAGTTACCTTTAGGAATTTACCTCCAATTGTAAAATAGTATAGAAATCAATTTCTATCCTTTGCTCATACACCCCGTATGGTCTAACTTCTGGTGATGAACATTTACAGAACCAAATATCTAATGTGGCTTGTGTTTTACCCTTAATTAACAGGCTTTTGGTCATGTGAGATGCAAGGCCAGAGTCTGAGAGAGACTGTGGCATCTCCCAGCATGTATAGACTGTTGCACCTCCTGTTGGTAACCTGCAATATTTCTACATATACTGGTTAGAGACCTGGTTTACACTGGCTTTTGCAGGCTGGTGCCACTGGTTTAGGCAGCTGTGCCTGAGCATAGTTACTCTGGTCCCTTGATCTTAATTGAAGTTGATCAGCACACAGGGGAGAAAACAGAGAATGAAACCCTTAGCTTTAGTTTACTAGCCATGGTCAGTGTACAATAGTTAACTCTTAGCATAGATGGACATAGGAATGACATAATTCACAGCCAACTTAGTTACCAATTTCATTTACTTTGTAAAGGACATTGTCTTTTTTAAGTCCTTTTCCAAGGTCTTTTAAAACTGCCTGTTTTTTCTTTGGCTTAGTCAGGTCACAAAGTTTTAAAGCAATTTAGATTAATTCACAGCTTCCATTGACAAAGATTTTTAGTAGGCAGAGTAACCTTGAAACCATAATCACTTACATATAGTCGAATAAGACACAGACAGACATGTTTGTGCACAGATTATAGAGCGTGCTTAGATTTTAAAATAGACTTTTAAAGTTTTGAAATTTTAGTGGAACTACTTTTCTAATTATGATGGAACCATGTGGTCAGTTTAAAATACAAAACTTTGCCAACAAGAAACCTAGTGAACAGGAGGCAATAGGAACATACACTTGGCCTAGCATAATGGCACCACAGGACAGGGGAGGGGGAAAGGGTAGTACCAAGCTGAAGTACCAAGAGGCCAATTTGGCACATCCACCACTTGCTCAATGCTAGAGAGAAGATTAATACACTTTTGGTAATATCCAAACTTGTTGGCCTTTATTTCGGGGAGTTTAGACTTAAACTCACCCATTTTCTATCTAATGAGTAGAAACAAGCAATTACTGGTTACATTCTTCCAGGGCTTAACCAAAGCGTTTAGCATATGAAATACTTGTGAAAGAGGTTACAAGCAGGTAATTTTGGCAAGAGGCAGAGTTTAAGGGGAGGGGGAGAGAGAGAGAGAGAGCTACTTGCTCAAGCACTCTCAGAAGTGGAGTTTTAAATGTGGGGCCAAATTTAACTGATGGGGACTCAACAGCCCTCCAAGTCCAGGTGGCCTTAATGTAAAGAAATTTAGTGTCCTTCCCATGGTAAGTGATCTGAAGCCATGTGCCTAGAGTAGAGTGTCCTCTGCAGTGCAGGTTGGCTCCTAAATAGGTGGTGGCCCCACCAGTGGAGACTGTCCTTATGTTGGTCCAAGGTGGGTCCTTGGGCCATGGTAGGCCCCTAGTGGCTAATTCCAGCACTTGGCCAAGTTTTTGGTCAGATGGTGAGGGTGGGGCTCAGTTAGCCCAGAAAGGCTCAGGTGGCCTTACCACTGATATTGGAATCAGAAACCCCGACCTCGGACAAACTTGTCACTTACCCTGGAGTGGGAATTAATTAGTGGGGCTGGATGGGCTGGTAGAGCACTCAGTCAGGAGAAAGTTACCTTGATGGTCCTCTGGTGACTGGAGTGAAGGATCTCAGAATAGGTCCCAGGGCAGCTGTTTGAACTCCCTTCTGAAGTGCAGGGGGAGCAAATGCACTGGGGAACCTATCCCAGTATGGAGCCACCAGTGAAAGAGGATCAGACACATCCATCCTATGGGACCATGCAGAGGCAGGCAGGCAAAGGAGAAAGATTATTACAAGGTTTATTAGAGGAGCCATATTTCCCCCAAGAGGGAGCACATGACCTCCATCATCATCCTGGTAGCAAAAGTATCTGAGAGAAAAGGAAGTGAGGTAGATGGGAGTTCAGGTGGGTCTGGGTGGAGAGAGGGAGAGGCCAGTTGTATGGAGGGAACTCCAGAAATGAGAGGGGGCCCAGATGAGGGTGGAGCTGAGGACCAAAGGTGAGCGATCTACAAACTGCAGTTCAAAGCCAGTCCAGGCAGAGAAAGATTATCATCTCTAACTAGCCAGCAGAGTGCCAAAAAAGCGGGCAGAGTTGCTTTGGAGTCCGAAGTGGCAAAGTGCAATCCTTGCACTGGAGAGCTGAAAAACAGCACTCAGGCACTAAGTTCAAGTCCAGTGACCAAGGGAAATGTCAAGGTTGCGTTTACCCTAACATAGAAAGAGGCACTCCTGGGACTTTGGCAATAATGTTTGGCTCTTCTAAAATTGATCAGAGCTTGAGGTCATGGCAAGCTACTTTATAAGCATGCATAACTGGGCAAGAACTTGTCAACCATTTGTAATAGTTGGCTGTAAAAGGCTGAGGTTGTGAAATGTGGGGAATAGCTTAAATCCAAACTGCTCTGTATGTGCTTAAAACCCTAATTGGCAGAAAATTCTGGGCTGACACTAACCAAATAAATTTGTTTAAGAATAAAATATGAAATTGTTAGGACCAGATCAAAAGTAAACAGATAGGGTATTAATTAGAACAATGAAGGAGAAAATTCAAATTTAACTGAGACAAATAAGTCCCAGGTAAGCAGAGAAACATTGGTATAAACACCAAAATAAAACAAAATTGTGGTCTGATAATTACTAAAAAGATCATTTATATCAGGATTTAGACCAAATGTTAAATTTTCAAAGATAAGGGCTTAAGTAGAGAGTTACGCACCAGGAGCTACACTAAACATCTGTATTCCAAAGGATGGCCTGCCTGTTCCACCTAGGCTATTTGAGGAGCTAAACAATGCTTTCGCCCATTTGGGGAGGTAATGTTTTCCTAGGATTTCAAGGTAAGACTTGTCCCACCTCCAGGCCTTGAAGCTGGGTGCAATGCCCCCATCTCCAGCCTAGATACCAGGATGTCTACAGGCAGTTGTGTGGACTCAACCACCCTATTTGCCTTGATGCAATTTGTAATCACTAACTGTTAGTTCTGCTTTTATAAATTGTTTGTCAATTACAAAACTGCCACTGAACACCTACAAGTGGAACTTCTTATGGATCTTACCTTTAAACATCCTAGACTATTTAAATCTTTTACAAACCAAAGTACTAAACAGGCTATGCTGCTAAAGCCCCCCCCCAAAAGGGTCCATACAGTTATGAAAAGTTAAAAAATTATGCCTAAACTCTAGTTTGGAATAAAATGTAATTAGTAAAAAGTTGTCACCTTGACAAACTACCCCACACCATATTCTAAAAGCCAGTGTACAATCAGAAAAATATTAGGGGAGTTTACTAAAGTTAGTCCCTAGGTAAAACTTCTTTAATCAACCTGTGTAGACTAATGCCAACTGTTTACACACCCATAAAACATTTAAGCTTCAATTATTAAAAAAACAAAAAAGGGGAATCCCCAAGGGAAACTTTTGCCTTAACCTTATTTACTCTAAATGTTTAAAATTTCACTCAAAGTGATCCTTTCACTAAAGCTGAAAAGCATTTTATCCCTCTAGCACCACCTCACTATCTATTCCCATATGGTTTAAACAATTTAATCAATGAAGACTAAGACTAATGCCCCATAAGGGAAAACAGTGTTTCTATCATTCCAGATGGATCCACTGGCAACATCTGGGTCCCTTTTTGACTCATTCGACCTCCAGAGAAGCAAAAACAACACAACACAATCCTGAGGAAGATCTAGTACGCAGCTTTGCAGACCTAAGCTTGAAGTCCCGAGGAAGCCATCATCCTTATCTTAAGAAAACCAGCTTGACCCCACCAACATGGGGTCAGAATAAGTGTTGACACAAGACCGAAGCCACCCTGGTCAGTACAAAAACCCCTAGAATACCTGAATATCTGTTTTGGCCATGATTGCACTGCTTGTGAATACTTCTGCAGTGAGTAGTGAACATGCATATTGGGCCTATGTCCCTCACCGACCATTGTTAAAATTAGTGGATTAGCTAGACCAAGGTCCGGTGGTGTATACAAATGACAGCACGTATTTTCCTCCACCATGGGATCATGCAGACCCTACTCATCCAGGTGAGGAAGGAATACCTCATATTATTTCCTTAGGATTTGAGTCTTTACCACTGTGTTTAGGGACATCACCTTGCTTACCAACCAGAAGACAGGTATGGGCATACATCTTGCCTGATGATAAAATCAACAATCATATGGGGCTATTCAGCACAATTTCCTTAAATTTTATTGGTAAGGATCATTCTTATACAAATAAGACTGGGCGACCACCTAACCTAGTATGCCAGGACATTAATTATTGAATTTTGTTTATGTTTCTATTCAGTGGTCTCAGTGTCAAAACCCTAGAGGAAAGATTATACAGCATAATGATAACATCTCATTTATAGATTGAGGTCCTCATGGATGTTTCATTGCCAATTATTCTGAAAAGCATGTTGGTGATTGGTATACTAATAATTCTTCTGATGGTGACGTCTATACAATGGAGTTATAAATCATGTAGAACCCATTGGCTTGCTCACCTGACATGATGGAGGCCTTGTGCCTCGTAGGCCACATATGAATTTCAGGGGACACTTAGGGCCTGAGCAGTGGCATTTATAAAACTTGCCACCCAATTTTATACAACCCAGAATTGGATTGGTCACTTTACTAGGGCCCATGAGGCAAATTATACATTTTACAGGAACCATTCTTCTACTGTACAGGGTTGTATTAAACTTTCCTATGTACTAGCCCACAGGGACAGTGTCAATCAATGAGAACCCACGCAGCCTGGACTCTTTACATGCTTAAATCATACTATTTCTTTTAATATGCCTTCTCAGTCTCTCCTGATATTAAGATTTCGCTTAGGGGTCTGGGTGCCTGTTAACCTCACCCGACCTTGGCAGGAGAGCCCCACTGTTGGTTTGTTGACAGGAGTCTTCCAGCAACTGCTGAAGAGAACTAGGAGATTCCTGAGTCTGAGTGTAGCTGTGATCCTTGAAATGACTGCTATCATCATGACTGCTGCAACTGCCGGAGTGGCCCTGCATTCCTCCATCCAAACCAAGGACTTTGTAGAGAAGTGGCTGGACTGTCACCAGCTATGGACTCATCAGCACAATATTAAACAGGACATTGATTCCCGTCTGAACACCCTGCAACACACGGTGCAGTGGATGGGAGACCAGATAATTGATCTGCAGAAACAGCTAACCTTCAAGTGTGATTAGAGCTCAATAAACTGTGCATCACTCCTACTTGATTCAACACTTCTAACATTACTTGGCAGGGACTTCACTACCACCTGCCGGTCTTGCAAGGAAATTTGACTTGGGACATCCACTAGTTACAGCAGGAAGTCATTGAGACTTTCTTGGCACAACTCCCTGGGGTGGGATATGAAGGTCTGGCTGAGGAATTGCATCTGTGCTAAACCAATTGGACCCTCATACCTGGTGGCACAGTTTTACCCATAGTGTTTCTACAGGATTGATTGCATTATGTCTTGTCAAGATATTGCTGTCTACATTCCAAAATAGTTTCTGCAAATCCCTTCTGCAAAGGATCTCTTGCTTACGGTTGTACTTAAACAAACAAAAAAGGGGGGAGATGTCAGAGGCATCAACCGGCATAACCCCATCTGTTGCTGTTTCCACAGCGGGATCTGGGAACACGATGTGTGGTATAGGCAAGAAGGGACTACACCATGTGGGTATAGACAAAATTTATTGGAACATCACATGCTTATATACAGCACACAAGCAGGAGAAGTAAATCTTCAGTCAGGGGCAGAGAGTTAAACAGTTTTATGGGAGCACAGACAATGAGAGTTTAAACAGAAAAAGCTAATCCTTGTCAACAAATGTGGAGCAGTTCCACTAATCAAGGTTGTAAAAGTAGGTAAAGCACAGGTGATTACACATGGGGGGGGGTCTCCACGCATTGTTCTACGTGGTTAAGTAGATGAAGCAGGAATGGTACTTTGAGCAAACCATTACCTGAGTCTTGCACCGGGGCAGAACCTTTGCCCAGCATGGAGGAAAGGGTGTCCCTTCCTCCCTGAGAAGAATTGGAAGTGGTCCTGTGGCTCAGGTGGTAGGGCACTTGCTTTCAGCTGAAGAGCTGAGGGACAGCGTCCAGGCCCAGAGTTCAAGCCCCACAACCAACACAAATAAATAAATTGGAAGGAAGGGATGCATGCCTGTATGCACCCTCAGGGCACAAAGGTGCTCAGATGGGGTTTTGCAGGCCTATGCCTCCAACACCCATATGAACCCCTCTCCTTCTGCTCCCACTCCAACTCCCAGATCTTAGGCAGATTGGGTGGAAGGGGGCTGTGTCAGTCCTGGAGTTTTTCTCCGCCTCTGGCTGTGCCTGAGCAGCTGCAGGAGCCCTGGCCCATGCTGCACGAGGCAGCAACACCTGCTGCAGTCGCTGCTGCAAGTTTGGCCATTTGGCTCCACTCCTGCCTGGTTGCCCTGACACTGGAGGAGTCTCGCTGGCTCCTTTGCTGTTTCACACTGCACCTCCAGCCTAGGGATGAGCCCAGGAAGCTCGGCGCTGGAGCCTTTGAGGCCTGAGGTCAGCCGCTGGAGGGATTTGGAGGGGCTGCCCAGTCTGCAGGGTCTGGCCTGAGGAGCCTGTGCCCCAGCCATGGCTGCTTGCTGCTTCTCACTGCCGCTCAGAAGAAGCGGCGGCGGCGCTGGCCTGTAGCTGGCTTGCTTGCTCCCTCCGAGGCTCTTATAGTTGTGTTACTGGCAGAACAATATCCCAACTGCTCTAGTACTATTTTATTGTATTTTAAAAATAAAAGACTTCATGGGCCCCATAAGTGCTTTATAAAATATGACTGGCAGCCGCTATTTAAATAAATGTGAGAATTCAGGAGTTTTTCTTTTATCTTCCTAAGTGATTTTTTTTTGTCTGTCTTGGGACTTGAACTCTGGGCCTGGGTACTGCTGTCCCTTAGCTCTTCAGCTAAAGGCTAGCACTCTACCACTTGAGCCACAGGACCACTTAGGTTTTCTGGTGGTTTATTGGAGATAAGAGTCTCATGGTCTTTTCTGCACTGGTTGGCTTTGAATCTCGATCCTCAGATCTCAGGTTCCTGAGTGGCTAGGATTACAGGCAGGAGCCACTTGTGCCCAGCTCTAAGTGATCATTTTAAAGGCTAAGCATAATAGATCACTCCTGTAGTACCATCTACTTGGGAGGCATAGATTGAGAGGACTGCAATCCAAGACCAACCCAGGCAAAAATTGAGATCTGATCACAATCATCAAGGTGGGCTGATTCCAATAATCTCAGCTAGATGGGAGGCTGGTCCTGGGATGGGAAGAAAACAGGATGCCCTAACTTAAAAACTAAAGTACAAAAAGGCCGTGGTGTGGATTAAGAGTTAAACACCTGCCTAAGCATGAAATCCTTTGTATAAACCCTAGTACTGAGAAAAGGAGGGAGGGAGGAAAGCAGGAAGGGATATAGGGGAGGGAGAGAGATGTTATTTCATTAATTTTACATTTTTCCTAACACCATTCATTTTGAGTTTCTTTTTTTTTATTCGAAAGTTTTTTATTTGCTTTCAAGCGATTGTTTATGACACATTCATAAGCATTTTGAGTTTCTTTTGCTCAAGACTAGCACTCTGCCACTCAAGCCTCAGTACCACTTCCAGCCTTTTCTCTTTATGTGGTACTGAGGAACCAAACCCAGGACTTCAGGTATGTGCTAGGCCAGCACTCTATTACTAAGCCACATTCCCAGTCCTTCTTTTATTTTGTAAGATGAGGTTTGGTTTTGTGTTCTTCTCTTGGCATGGAACTTAGGCTAGTCTCAACCTAACTTCTGACTCAGCCTCCTAAATTCAGAGATTGCAAACATAGACCACCATACTCAGCTCAGGATTCCTTTGAGAGAATCATCTTTTCAGAGACAGAGTTATTCTGTCTTCCTTGGATTGGATGGCCTTTTGCTTTTGGCATTGTGTTAATCCCATTTCTTGTCCTGATATATTTCTCCTTCTAGATCAATAGAAAATTTTCAGCTTCCCAACTTGAAGCCTATTTGTGTCATCGAATAATATCACAAAACTTGTGAATATCATTACCTGGCATCATGGGCATGCCAGCCAGCTAAAACTCAGCTATCAGATGGGCTTGGGCTTCAACAATGCAGGCATTTCTCTGCATAATCTGAAAACTGTCATAGATAATGTTGGTTTATTCCATCCTGTTTTCAGCTGCTTGCCATTCTGAGCTTTGTATGTTTTTGCTTTCTTTTATTTATTTATTTATTTTTTGAGTCATAGGCCTTGATCTCTGGGCTTGGCTTGGGTGATGTCCCTGAGCTTTTCAACTCAAGGCTAGCACTCTATGACTTGAGCCACAGAGCCACTTCTGGTTTTCTGGTGGTTTATAGGAGATAGGCATCTCACGGACTTTCCTCCCTGGGCTGGCTTTGAACCACGATCCTCAGATCTCAGACTTCTAAGTAGCTAGGATTACAGGTGTGAGCCACCTGTACCCGGCCCTGACTGAATCTTGAAAAGAGAAGACAGGAATAGGTCAAGAGACACACAGTATCAAAATGGGGATGGGAGGGATCGAGAGTCCTGACTGAGCAGTGGATCCATATAAAGTCTGATCAGACTTACTCCAAACATGAAGGAACATCTTCAGTCTGGATGTGGGATGCCTATAAACATTGTCAGGGACATGAAAGGAGCAGGGTTGGGATGAAGGTTTTAGGGAGCACTGTGGGATGAAGTGTCATTAAAAACTCAGCTCTGGGGCTGGGAAGTTGGCTCAGTGGTAGAGCGCTTGCCTTGCATGCCTGAGGCCCTGGGTTCGATTCTTCAGCACCACATAAGCAAAATGGAAAGCCGGAAGTGGCGCTGTGGCTCAAGTGGTAGAGCACTAGCCTTGAGCTGAAGAGCTGAGGGACAGGGCACAGGCCCAGAGTTCAGGCCCGACAACCGGACCCTCCCCCCCAAAATAAAACTCTCAGTTCTGACAGCACAGATCAAGTGTATGTCGTGGGAGTCCCCTGTTGTGCTGTGGCAATGCTCTTCCTGTGTATGTCTGCCTAGAGGGGGAGGTGTTTGCTCCTCATTTGTTATTAATTCTAGAGGACAGAGGAGCCCCATGAGTCCAGTAAACAGATGCTTTCTGGCAGCTTCTCACAGTGTTTCCTCCAGGCAGCACCAGCCTCTTTACTTGCTCTGATGAGGCAGCTGCATATGGGTCTGCAGGAATTTCTTGTCAAGAAATTAGAGAGTCATTCATTCATTACTCTAGAACAAAGAGTGGCAATGCCTAACTATAGGTTGCTTTGTTATTCCAATGTGTGTGCTACTGGCACTGGCTTGTCTCTTCAGTCTGCACAGGCTCAAGACAATACTATAGTCAGCTCGGACACACCAGCTTACACCCAGTCACTACTCAGAATGTGATGCCAAAGCTACTCCTGGTAATAGATGACAAGGCTGTTTAAATCAGAATAAGATCACAGCAGAATGCACTACGATATCTTTTTGCTCCTCTGATTTAACAGCTTCTAAGCTAGTGTTTCCTGGCTTCCTATCCTTGTGGCCTAGTATGAGAGCCATCTAGGTTGTTGCAATGCATCAGCCAGGAGAAGGGTGTCTATAGTCAGAGTATGACACAAAACATAGCATCTGTGGTGAGGTTAGACTTGGTGTTGGATTATAATTAAGCTCTTGCTGCAAAGCTGGGAACCATGGAAATGGACTGCCATTGTGAAATGGACATGGGATAATTTAGGAGACAACAAGGATCTGAGTAGCTCTCACCTGTAATCCTAGCTACTCAGGATGCTGTGATCTGAGTACTGAGGTTCAGAGACAACCTAGGCACAAATATCAGATAGTTTCTTTCTTCCAATTAACTAGCAAAAACTGGAACTAGAGCTGTGGCTGAAGTACTAGCCATAAGAAAAAGAGCTAAGGGTCAGCACTGAGCACATGCTAGCATGAAAAAAATGAGAAAGACATAAGAAGGGAAATTACAAGGGAAATTACAAGAAACTTACTGTGAACAATTAGACCTCTAATTATCTTTCTTTTTATTAGCAAGTATTGGTTGTACAAGAAGGAGGTTGTGAAGTTCCCATACATGGATACAATTTATCACAGTCATACCCCCTCCATCACCTACCCAGTCTTATTTCCAGTTAACACTAAAAAGCCAGAAGCAGTGAGGTAGCTCAAGTGGAAGAGTCCCAGCCTTGAGCAAAAAACTGAAGTGACATTACCAGGTCCTGAGTTGAAGCCCTACTACAAGGACCACCACACCCAACAAAAATAAAACATTCCATGGGAATGAATGTAGATCTTGTAACATACAACTACAGAAAATAGTAATGTCTGGCATTGAGCTCCCTTAAATTATAAATAACATGAGGAAACAAAGGTCCAAAGTCTTTTTGAATAGCATTTTATTTTCTGAGGATAACAGAATAACAAGACATTGTTATTGTCTGTTCTGTCACATGGTGTTAGATATAAGTATGGGATACTCTGCAGGAAGAACCTCTGTGCAACTTCTGAGGAAACAGAAGTTGGCTGTTCTTTTAAGGGTGAAGGAAATACTTTGTATCTTTTGATGGCTGTGAATCTATGGGAAATCATCAACCAATTAAAAAACTAGATATAGTTATAGAATTATATCATCTTATAATAAGAAAGGTCATTAAAGGCACTTTAAAACTAAACAAAGAGGGGCTGGGAAGGTGTCTGAATGGTAGAGTGCTTGCCTCACATGCATGAGGCCCTGGGTTCAATTCCTCAGAACCACATAAGCAGAAAAACAGAAAGTGGTACTGTGGCTCAAGTGGTAGAGCACTAGCCTTGAGCTGAAAAGCTGAGGGACAGCTCCCAGGCCCTTTGTTCAGACCCCATGGCCAACAAAATACATACATACATACATACTTACATAAACTAAGAATAAGAACTTTAAGAGAGTAAACTAATAGAAATGGAATATAACTTAAATAGCAATCTACAAATTTATACTGTTAAATTCATTGAGTATTTAAACAAATGGGGAAATTCAATTCTTTCCCATAATAGATTGTTAACTGAAGAATATAATTTGAGTGAGGGAATTTTGTGTAGATGCCTATTACATATCATCTAATAGAAATGCCATGTAAGCCAGAACACATAAGCCTCCCACAGGACATAGTGCTGTCTGAAAATGAACTCATGGAAAAATGGTACAAAACCTCGTTCAGAAGTCATACTAAACTTTTTCTGTGTATATGCTGATCCTGGGGTTAGAACTGAGGGCTTGGGTGCTGTCTTTGAGCTAATTTTGCTCAGGACTAGTGCTGTGCCACTTGAGTCACAGCACCACTTCCAGGAGTGTTTTAGTAGTTTTTTGGAGATGAGTCTCATGGACTTTCTTTCATGGGCTGGCTTCAAACATTGGTCCTCAGATCTCCACCTCCTGAGCAGCTAAGGCTATAGGCATGATCCAGCAGTGCTGGGCTCCAAACTGACAATTTTCTCTCAAGAAATATCACTTCACACTGAAATAGTGAATCCAAATAGCTCATAATGGAACAAGGAATAATATTTCCAGAGCAACCTATAGTGGATCTATTCGCATATACTGTGACAGATACCAAATGTTCCCAAATCAAATCTACCCTAACCATTTTTCTCTCATAGACCCTTCTTAAAGCAATTTCAGCAGGTTTTGTTAGTTTGTTTTGTGCTTATTCTAGGTCTTGAACTCGGGGCCTGAGTACCATATCTATGCTCCTTTTGCTTAATCTTAGCATGCTACCACATGAGCTACAACCCATTTCCTTTCTTTTGGTAGTTTTTTGGAGATAAGACTCACTGATTTTTCCTGCTTACAACCTTCTGAATAGATAGGATTAAAGTTGTGAGCCACTTTCCCCCACCTTCATTGTTTACTTTTTTAGGAGCACATAAAGTACTTCCACCACATTTGTCCATTTGCCCTTCCCCTCACAATGCTACCCCCACCAAAAACCTTATAATAGCTTTCTTAATCCCTTGATTAAAGTAAACTAAGCAAAGAGACAATTAAAAATGATATGCTATGTCTTAGGTTGCCTTGATCTTAGCAGAGTATCACTTCAAGTTAAAAACTGATTAACAAAAATTAAAGAAAAATACCGAGGAGACTCAAAATTAAACAAAGTAAATCCTAATCTTCAAGTTTCAGGTCTCCAAGTAAAAGGAAAGCAGAAAATGTTGTTGCGAGTTCCAGGTAACCAGTGAGGCTTGATAGTCAAATGTGATGTGTGATCCTGAAGTCTGAGGGGAGTATGAGCAGTACTAATGTATAAGTGTTTAAAATCCCTCACTTCAATGGTTATGCTAGGGTGAAGTTGAGAATATCCTTGTTCAAGGTTTTGGGTATCATCATATTTATGACTTCATGAAATCCCATAACATCATGATGCCTCTTCCTGAAAATTCATTGAGTAATCCTAGCTACTCAGAAGGCTGAGATCTGAGCATCATGGTTCAGTTATCTCCAATTAATCACCAAAAAGATGGAAGTGGAGCTGCAGCTCAAGTGGAAAATCACTAACCTTGAGGGGGAAAAAAAGCAAACAAGAACAGATTCTAAGCCCTGAGTTCAAGCCCTAGGAGTGGGGGTGGGGGGAGTTTGATTGAGAAGGAAGACAAAAGACAGTCAAAGCCAAGAGTAAAGTAGCTCCTAAGAGTTCAGAGATTACAACCTAGAATGCCTTTAACCAAGGATGCTTGTCTTAGTTGGGTTTTTCTTATTGTGATTTTTTTTTTTGGGTCCAGTCGTGGGGCCTGAACTCTGGGCCTGAGCGCTGTCCCTCAGCTCTTCAGCTCAAGGCTAGTGCTCTACCACTTGAGCCACAGCGCCACTTCCGGGTTTTTTTCTTTTTGCTTATGTGGTGCTGAGGAATCGAACCCAGGGCCTCATGCATGCAAGGCAAGTGCTCTACCACTGAGCCAACTTCCTAGCCCCTTATTGTGATTTTTTTTATAGGCAAACAGCATTGAACTGGAGAAAAAAATAGCTTTCTCAACCTAAACAAAATGTCAAAATGAAGAAAAAGCCTATCTTGCGCAAGCCTATAAGGCAGGAGTTACTTGAGGGGAATGAAGAAAGCCTAAAGAAGAGCTCAGCATCCCAGAGAATGGTGTGTCAGACCAGGAAGGCAAAGAGGAGGACCAGGAGCCAGAATCATCATGTGACCTCAATTCTGTGGATATGTGCAAAGTCATGTGTTCACTCACTAACTCTTAGGATTTTGTCATGGCTAGGACACTAAACTTGCTCCTTACTCAAATTTTCCCTTTCATCTGCTTGATCTCAAAACTTCTTAACTTGGGCGGCATTTTTTGTGCTTTTGAAAATTTTATTATTTCTCAAAAACAGCCTTTGAAGTGTTAAAAGGACATCTGGGTGAATAAAGTGGAAATATTCGAGTTTTGTTAAAAAAAAAAAAAAGAAGACCATGGGAAGAGGTGTAATAAGAATAGTCTCTTCCGTGGGAAAAGTCTTAGCAGTTTTACCTTCAGCTCCATCTGTAAGAAACCATTAACATTCTCTATTAGTAGTTATTATTTGTATAATTAAATTTGCAATTGGCACTTGATGATCCAAATATTAAGTACCATGTCCCCTGAGCAAAGTTTAGGTTGTCTGATATAAAGTTGAAGAGCCTACAAGTTTAAATTTTTCTTTAATATAATAAGTAACAGACTATTTTTCAAAATCTACTTGGTTTGGCAAACTTGAATTGCTAGGCCTGGTAATACTTTTCATTGTAGGAACAACTAGTTTTTCTACATAGCTCTTACCCTATACCCTGATGCCCTACTCTGCTTTGTTAGCCTTGTCCAATACTTTGGGATGTAGTCCTTTGGTTTATTTTTATCATTCTAAAGCTAGTCTCTATCATCATAGATATGTCAGAATTGGCATGTTGGTCTAAATATCTGGGAATAAATCTATTTCTTCCACTGTTCTCCCCACAGACATCTTTAGGTAGAAAAATGTTGTTTCCTGCTCTTTGCCTTAGCACCATCTTCCTAGAAAAAACAGCACCATGAGAGCCAAGTAGAGGAAGTGAATGCGCAGGCTGAAGGGCAAAAGAAGAAAGATGAGGCAGAGGTCTAAGTAAACCAGTCTGTGCACCCATCGAGGCCAGAGGAGCAGGAGGAATAAGGAATGCCATAGGCTGGGACACTGAGATGCTGGACTGCATGCCGCTGTGATTTCCCAGTGGATCCAGAACTTTCATTGCCAAGATCATCTCTGAAAGACACACCTTGCTCATAACCAAGCATCCCCTGATGGTCCTGTGCCCCAGACCTGTGACATTCTGGACTAGTTCTGTTCATAGTTGTGGCCAAGTGTGACACATGTACAATAAACCATCTCTTTTGCTGTTGCAAGAAAAAAAAGGAAAGAAAAATGTTGTTTCCTTATTGAAAATTCACCCATTTCAAATATTTTGTGGAAGTTTCTTTTTTATTTATTGTTTTTTGTTTTTTGGATTTTGTTTTTTGTTTTGTCAGTCATGGGACTTTAATTCTGGGCCTAAGCACCGTCCCTCGTTCTTCAGCTCAAGGCTAGCACTCTACTACTTGAGCCACAGTGCCACTTCTGGTTTTCTGAGTAGTTTATTGAGATAAGAGTCTCAGGGACTTTCCTGCCTGGGCTGGCTTTGAACCATAATCCTCAGATCTCAACCTCTTGAGTAGCTAGGATTGCAGGCTTGAGCCACCGGTATCTGACTGGAAGATTTTTATATGTGGATTTATGGAGGGGTGTATTTGTTTTCTACTCTTCAAACCATTATTTAATGACCATTATTTTGGTATTGAGCAATTTTATTATTTCAATTTGGGGCATTGCTTTATTTTGTTTTGTTTTTGCCCATAATGGTATTTGAAATCAGGGGCTCATACTCACCTTACTTGAACCACTGCTCAAGTCCAGCTCTTTGCTTGTTGAAGATGGAGTTGCAGACTTTTCTGCCTGGCCTGGCTTTGAATCACCATTCTCCAGATCTTAGCCTCCTAATTAAATTTTATGTGTTCAATAGTGTGGAATATAAGCCAGGCATGGGAAGCTAACAACTATAATCCTAGCTACTCAGGAGACTGAGATGTGAAGTCAATCCCAAACATAAAAGTTTGTAAGTCTCTCAACTCTAACAAACTTCTCAGAAAAGGCTAGAAGTGGTGCCATGGCTCAGGTGGTAGAATGCTAGCTTTGAGCAGAAGAAGCTCAAGACAGCACCTAATCCCTGAGTTCAAGCCTCTGCCTGTTGGGGTGGGGGGCAGAAGATTGGGTTTCAAACAGTCAATTGGAAACTCTTCTTCCCAACATTTCATGACCAGTCTTCCCTCTCCTCATTCATAAAGGCCACAGTATTACAGGTTTTCTACCAGAGGCATAGAAACTGGTAATATTAAGTGCTTTTTGTTTTACATTCAATTCACTTTGGAACTTTAAAAAACTTCTATAACTTATAATAAAGATTTATACTACTGAAAATTAACTGATTTTTTGAAAAGCATAGAAAAAAAATCTTTGTCAAGGGTCCCAGTGGATACTAAGGAACATTATTGGGAAATTTTTACTTGGTTGCTTGTCTGTTGCATCATTTAAACACATGTGGAATTTGGGGTTTTTCAGCATTTTACCACCAAATCTTCAACAAACTACATTGCCTCATTGGATTTTGCTTCAAAAGTTATAAAATATTTTGACATGTTTTTGGTTTGGTCTTTTGGGGATTTTGGCTTTTGGAGTGCTAGTGGGCCAGTACGTAGGCTTGAACGGAGGTCTGGTATCTTGCTTAGATTATTTTGCTCAATGCAGTCACTGTGTCATTTAAGTCACATTTCCACTTCTGGCTTTTTGCTACTTAATTGAAATAAGAATCTTGAGGATTTGTTTCCTTGGGTTGGCATCAAACTGTGATCTTCAGATCCCACCTTCATGAGCAGCTGAAATTACAAGTATGAGCCAAACCCTGGATATATTGTACTACCTATAAAACCAAAAGATGGACAAAATTCGGAAGCAAGTGTGTATGATATGTATTTTACATAATTATATAGACAAATATAACCATGTAAGTGTGTGTGTGTGTGTGTGTGTGTGTGTGTGTGTGTGTGATTTTAAATGTGTAGAGGGAAATGAAGATGTATTGAGGAAAGATTTCACCTAGGTTTTTTCACAGACTGGGCTACAATACAGTCATCATCCCATCCATCTGCATCCTTACCTAAGATATGCACATCCTGTGGTGGTATCATGGTTATTTTTTGTGTGTGAGCGCCACTACCGGGGCTTGGATTCAGGGCCTGGATGTTGTCCCTTAACTTTTGTTGTTGTTGCAAGGCTGGTAGTCTGCCTTTTGAACCACAGCTCAGCTTTCTGTCTTTTGCTGGTTAATTGGAGGTAAGGGTCTTTTTGCATGGGTTGGCTTTGAACTGGGATCCTAAGATCTCAGCCTTCTGAGTAGCTAGGATTACAGGCCTGAGCCTCCAGTGTCTAGCTTTTCATTATTACTTTTACAACCTACATACTCATACACATCCCTTGCATCAAAAAATCTGACAGTTCAGGCTAACTGACAAGATGTGAGGAAAGATGGCTGAGTGGATAAGTTTCCAAATGGGCATCTAGCCATATTAATATCATTTTGGTAGGTAACTTATCCTTTAGTGAGCACATATTTCCTCTTTCACTCTTTCTTTAGAAGTCAGTGAAATGTTTTTGATATATCTTTCAAATATTATCTCCCAAACAGGATATAATATTTTAATATATTTGACAATATTTCAGATGGGGGGTCTTGGTTGTCTGAAGCTCTGTGGGAAGAAGGCATCCAGCTGGGCTGTGAGCACAGAGCTGATGTTTCCAATCTGCTGGTTGCAGAGAAAAAGGTTTTCTTCCTGGGCAGGCTTTGAATCCAGACCCTCTGCTTTCAGGCTTCTGAGGATTGCAAGCATATAGCACCACCAACTGGCTCATTTTAGAAGCCTTAGTTGCTTTTCATTCATCCCATTTTTCCTGCAAGGTTGATGTAGGCAGCCTGGTTGTACCTCATGATAAAGTGATTTTTATAATACTTTGCCTCTGTCATTTCTGAAACTTATTTCCTCAGTACTGGGTATATGAAGTTGATCTAAACCCAGTAGCATTTTCCTTCTGAGATGTTAGGTAGCTTATTTAAATCATTTATTCTTTGCTTTGGCAAACAATCAAGATGTTTCTGTAAAACCCAATTTCATGAGAGTATTATAGTTAGAAATTATCATATGCACACTTCAGTATAGTCTATGCTTTTTTATTGATTGATTGATTGATTGATTTAGGTCAGTCATGGGCTTGAACTCTGGGCCTAAGCGCTTTCCTTAAGCTCTTCAGCTCAAGGCTAGTGCTCCACCTCTTGAGCTACAGCACCACTTCCAGTTTTCTGATGGTTTATTGGAGATAAGAGTTTCACGGAGTTACCTTCCCAGGCTGGTTTTAAACCATGATCCCCAGATCTCAGCCTCCTAAGTAGCTAGGATTACAGGCATGAGCCACGAGTGCCTGGCAGTCTCTGCTTTTATAAACTTATAAGATTGGGTGGAAGAATGGTGATTGTTGAATTAATTTAGTAACTATTCTATAGATTTTAATCCTTAAGGCTTATTAACTCAAAAAGGCATTAAATACATTCAGAATAGTGGAATGTGGCAAGTACTGATTTGATGTATGTGGACAAATGATCAGATTTCTTATGATTACTAAAAAGATTTCTTCAAATTTCCAGTGAGAGGCTGCTGTGCTAACTGGGAGGAGACAGTGGTGATGCTGGAGCTCTGAAAACTGGCTATGAAGCAGAATTTCAGACGAGAGCATTTGCTAAGGATATAATTTCCAAGGCTCAGACCAAATATATTGAACTAGATTGCCCAATGATGAACAACGGGGCACATTTTGTTTGTTGGTTTGTCTTGTGAAGATTTAAATTTTGAGCCTGGGTACTGTCCCTTAGTGTTTTTGTTCTAGGCTAATGTTCTACCTCTTGAACCACAGCATCACTTCCAGATTTTTGGTGGTTAATTGAAAGTCAGTCTTACCAAATTTCCTCTTTGGGCTTGCTTCAAACCTCATCCTCAGATATTGGCCTTGGGGGTAGTTAGGATTCCAGGTATGAGCCACCAGTACCCGGCTAGCACCACATTTTAAAAGTATTCTCTAGGTTAGTCCGGTGTGTCTGGTTACAATTTAAGAACATTGGTTCTGGTGGGTCATGTCAGATTTAGAGTAAAATCAGAACTTTTCTTCCTGTAACAAGTAGCACACAATATCTAATTTATTCCTGTCTTCATCTCTGATCTCTTTCTTCTTCCTTGTTCCAGTCCTTCCTTGTTCCATGAACCTCAGCATGTCAGTGCTGTCTTCCTTTTCTTAAACAAGTCAGGTCCATTCCCACCATTGGGGATGTACTTGCTGTTCTTGCTACCTGGAACATCTGCCCCCAGAAAATTGCATGGATGATGGCCCTGCTTTCAGATCAAATGTCCCCTCCTCAGGGATGTCTCTTCCTATCCCCACTGTGAAATTGTACCCACAATACCACAATGACATTGTGATTATGATTTCTGGTTTTCTTCTCAGCATGAAATAGGCATGGAGGCAGCCACATTCACTTCTTTTTCTCCAACCCCTGCAACAGTGCTCAGGAGCCTTAGCATGGGAATGAGCCTGTCCCAGCTCAAGTAATCCTAGTTACCAGTCAGGACAGCTCATCAAGCTGTAGCCTGGTGTCTAGCAGTCATTTCCTCTCATGCTTTGTGCCTCTCTATGTAACTGAGTCCACCTCAGGGCCAGATCAGTGCCTGAAATTTATCTGCTGCCATGGCAAAAGTATCTGTGATGTCATAGAAGTTATGGCCATTGTTTTGTGAAGCTGTGAGGACACCCACCCCCATAAAAGGTCACCCAGACAGGGATCTCCCATGCCCAGGAGTACATTCAAAAGTTCAGCAACCAAACCATCCCTCGCCCCCTGATGCACTCAGTGTGTTTCCATTCTTTAAAAAAGAAAAGAAAAATTCAAGACATGCCTTTGATGATTTGTCACAGAATTATTGAAACATAGTATATAATTTTATGTGAGTATTTGTAAGACTTTGTCCATCTCTGGAGCCATTGGCATATTTATATGTCTTTGCAGCTTGGGAACAAAAATAAGCTTTAATTCAGCATAGTCAGAGACTATAGTTCAGAAGGCTCTTTTGAGACCTTTTTGGAGGGAATGCTATCTTTCCATCTACAGGTGGCCATCTTGGTACAGGAATTGAGTAGATTATCATAGGGTAAGAAGCTTGTCCTTATTTCTACTGACTTTTCTCTGGGGTCAGGGAGGGTGATCCCACGGCATATGTGTCTTTGCTATCCTGGAGGGACCCAGACTTCCTCTCAAAGTCTAATGCCATGATGGTAAAAGAGGCTAAAACTCAGAACCCACCTTCCTATACAACTAGGGTTATAGGCCTGGACCTTGTACATACAACTCATAGCTCTTTTTTGGTACATAATGTGGTCAACTTAATTATATTCACTTTGTAGATAGATGCACAAATGTATATACACATGTATTTATTCATCTATTTATAAACAGTGTTATATCTACACACACAAATATATATTTATATAATTATAATCAAAGTTATATCACCACTTTCCCCAATAATGTTTTACACTAGTTTGTGAAAAAATACCCCTGAGACTAAAAATGTTAAATGCTCTTATAGTTTGAAAAAATCATATTCAATCTTATATAATATATTATATATAATATAGTGTAAAGAATATAACATGTATTTACATATAACTAATTTAATTATGGATTTCCTTCCTGATTAATTATGGAACCATGTAGACAACGATAATTATCTAAATCTAAATCTATTTTACTGTTGTCAGGAAATACATTATTATAATAAGGCTTGGAAAATTCACATTGGTGAGTTACAAAGTTTCAATAATTAAAATATACAACTAGGATGATGATAAAAACAAAATAATAGAAAAAGGAAGAATGGGAGCTTGTGGGAAGAAAAAACCTCCACAACCCAAACCTCCACAACCCATGCCTTTTTCCCCCAAAATCTTTAGAGACTTAATATATTGGAATCAACACTTACAAGCTCTACCCAAACAGAAAACAATCACAAATTTAGAATTCAGCTATTCTAGTCTCAATCCATGCCTTCTGTCAGACAAGCAAGTATTCATCAGCAATCTCCTTTTTTAAAAAAAAAAAATTCATGTGTATGAATCTTCTCCATTAACAATTTGATATACCAGAATTTGTTCAGAGTAGGTACTTGTGGCTCACACCCGTACTCCTAGCTACTCAAGACTGACATGGAAGGAAAACATTTGGCTTGTCATTCTTTAATGACAGAAGGGAAGCTCAGATGTGTTTAGTATGTAAAAGACCCTTAGTTCGTTACTCAGAAGCATAATAAAGAAATGGAAAGGAAGAAAAAGGGCAGAAATATATGTATATGTTCCATTGGGTAGGTGTGTGTACATATGTGTCTGTCTATATGTACATAGGCATACATATCCTTTAAAATGTGAATTGTATTGAATGTTTCCATTTTAATCCCCCTTTCTATCCTCTCCCTGCCCTGTACCTGCCATTACCTCTGATTTCACTGTTAGTTCCCTACTTTTGTCCATCTGGAGTCTGTCCAACCGCTTTTCTGGTGGACCTCTTGACATCAATCATTCATTTTCCTAAATTTTACAGATATGACATGCAATGTAACTATTTTAGAAATGATAGTGAGGGACAACTTCAAAAAATCAATTTCATGTATGCTGGAGACTCACCTGTAATCTAAGTTCTGAGGATGCTAGGATTCAAAGTCAGCCAGGACAGAAAAGCCTGTATAACTCCATCATATTCGCTTAATCAGTCAAAAACAGGAAATGGAGCAATAGCCAAATTGTAAAAAAAAAAAAAATACTGTAAACCGAAGAAGAATCTTATAAGAAAAGCAATATATGCTGACCTCTGCAATTATGGAGTTGGGAGCATTTTGTGAGCCTCCAAGACTTGAGTTCTAATCCCAGTACCAGAGCAACAACAGCAACAAAAACCATTTTCTATTACCAAAATAATCCTGACAATTAATAACCTAAGTTGGTAATGTGTATTTAGTCCAGACGATGCTTAACCAGACTCAAGGGTAAATAGACTGAATTAGGAAAATTGAGTCAGAACTGGAGCTAAGGAAATAATACAAAAATAAAGGACTAAAATCTGAAATTAAAATTTAAACAAAATTATAGCAGTTTGAACAAGAAAAAGATATTTTTTTATGAATAATGGGGTTTTGTGTTTTTTTCTGACCAAGGACTTGTACTCAATGCCTGTGTGCCGTCCATTAGCTTTTTTGCTCAAGACAAGCACTCTAGTGCTTAAACCACAGCTCCACTTCCAGCTTTTTTTTGGATGGTTAGAGCAGATTATTTCTGCCCAGGCTGGCTTTCAATTGTAATCTTCAGAGCTCATCCTGGTATCTACGACTGCAGGTGTGAACCACAAGCACCTGGCTGGAATAATAGTTTGAAAGATTCAGTTTTAGAAGAGTTGGAAGACTAAGCCGAGTGAGCAGGTATGCTGAAGCCAAGAAGCTAGAGGCTTTATTATTTGTTCTGATGTAGGAGAAATTATCTTCAGATTGTTTTAATCCTGGACAAAAACACTGTGGAAAAAATATCCAATGTTGTAAGGAATTTTGTGTTCTCAATTTGGGAATCACTGAGAGAGAGAAAAAAATAAGAAGCTGTCCTGCCATAGAGCTCAGAAGTTTAAGTTGACTAGGCAAGTATTCTATTACTTGACCCCTGCCATAGGCAGGTGGTTTTCAGTTAATTTTCAGACGAGGTGTTCAGTTTTTGCCCTGGGATGGCATTCAGATTTGCCTTTTCAAAAGCTGTGGTTGATTATCAGTATGCAGCTCTACTACCAGATTTACAAACCAACAATTATATAAATGGAACAGTTGTGGAAACAGAAGTAGAAATGTAGAAGTCTTGTAAAACTTTGTGTTCCTTGGAAATGGAGGTATAGATGATGGAGAGCTAATATGTTATAGAAATCTTGCCCATGTAATTGTAACCCCTCTGTACAGTATTTTCACAATAAATTAAAAAAAAAGAAATTTGAATCTCTGGACTCAGAGCCTATAGCACAATTGAACAGTACTTTAGTAGGTCATAAATGTCTGATTTCTACTCCCAAAATGACAATAAATACCACCCAGGATATTAAATTGCCTCAAACTGGCAAATTTCTTTGCTTGTCACATTTAAGTCAGGTTTCAAAACTTTTCTAGGACCTCGTTATATGATTTTGTAGAAACTCAGATTTTTCCAAATATCACTGGCTGGGCACTTATTGATTCCCCTGAACATAGACTGGGGGCATTTTCCATTAGCCCCATGGGTAATACTTTATCCTGCACAACAAAACAAGTGCTGATTTGACTAATTTGGAGCTGATCTAGGTGGATTCTAAACATCAATGGAAGTCATCCTGGATCATGTTCTTCCTTGGTGGTTCATGCAGGTACACCTGCATCACATGTGGGGTTCAGAACCACTGGAATGTGCACAGGACTCAAAACCTGTTTGGGCTTTGCTACCAATGGAACAAACCCCTCTATGTTCACATGCTTTCTGGAGTGCAGGGATGGTTCCAGATCTCCATTGGTCACCATCACCAACATCACTAATAGATTCCTTATCTGGAGTTCAAGAGAAGCTTCTCTACAGTAATGCTAACCTGAGAATGGAAATAAGCACAGGATTTTAGAGTGGACTCTAGAAGTTAAGGTGCAACTAAACTTCCATGAGGATCTAATGGGGGATCAGTATAGTTTGAAGTTGGACTGAACACTGATGAGTGGCTATGTTCATGTATTTTCAAAAAGAAAAATTACCTGGCAGAGAATATCCATAAAAGAACATTTTGCCAAGCCAGGTAGTACTAGGGGCTCTTGGCCATTCAGGCCCATCCCTAGACACCCAGGTTCCATCCCTACTCACAGGCTTTGAGGCATCTAAACAAGGACTTCTTCCCTTTTTCTTGGACTCACTGGTCACACAATCCTCCAACTTGTCAAGAAGAATATGTAAGGGGAAGACCAGTCTGAAGAGGGCAAGTTGAATTTGCCATACTGTGTAAGTTCTTTCAGGGTGTCATGGTCCTTACGCTCATAGAATTCATCGTTGTATAAGTCCATCCACACAGTGAAGATGAAACAAATGCTGCTGTGGGCAGATTGGTGACAAGGAAAGTGAGAGCCTGACCTCCCAATCTTGAGCCTTCTACCACAGCCCCTTTCTGCCAGGACTCATGCTGTGGCTGTCCATCACATATGCAGACTTGCCTGTTGAGAAAGGAAGGAGACTCCTGGGAGCAGAATGATCATCACAACATACTTCCAGGAGCTTCTGAAAGACAATTCTCCAAAATTCACCCTGTGATAGGCAGTGAGAATGTTGTTTCTGCACAGGATCTGATTTTCTGCACACTGCTTTCCCTGTCATCCACTAGAATCCACAATTGCAACCACATTCACAACTGTGTCATTTGGCATTCACTGAAGTGCCAAGCCTCAACCCTCATAAGTGGTAGACAAACAAACTTGCACTTTGGTTCAGAAGCCTCAAAGATACCCAGTTTTCAGGAACAGAACTTCTTTTTGTGTCAACATCCACTTACTGGTTTACTTGTTCATCTTCCTCCCAGTTATGGTGAAGGGATCTGTACCAATAAGAAGAGAGAAGGAAGTCAACTCTATGGTTCTCCTTTTCTGAACTAAGAGGACACCTATGGGACTGGCTAAGTCCTACATGGTAGTAGAAAAGTGATGGAGAAACTGATGAGATATGTCTCTACAATACTGTGAAAATTCTGTGAAGAGGCTTGTATGCATCTGTCCAAAGTAAATGTCTGTAATCCTAGCTAATATCTGAGGATCACAGTTGGAAGCCAGTCTAGTCAGTAAACTCTAAAGCCACTCATCTTCAATTAATCAGCAAAAGGACAGAATTGGACCTGTGGCTCAAAGGGTAGAGTGCTAGCACTGAGCATCAAAAGGACAGCACTAAGGCCTTGAATTCAAGTTCAAGTTGCAGCCTTTCCTCTACCTACATTACTTCACAGGCCTGCAAGATGGCTATTGAACCCTTATTTATTAATGGGAAATGTGATTTCATAGGGCCTCACTTAGATGAGGGTCATTGTTAGGTGCCACTGGCTCATGCCTGTCATCCTAGCCTCTCAGTAAGCAAACTGCTGAGGCTCCAGTATCTTCTAAGGAAAATGAAATGCCCTGGTGACCCAGTCCTAAGAAACTAGCCAGGGTGTACACTTCTTTGTCTTATGCCAACCTCCCATGAGAATACCCCCAAAAAACAGGAAGTGGAACTGTGACTCAAAGTGGTAGAGTGCTACCCTTGAGCAAAAAAGCTCAGGGACATGACCCAGAGCCTGAGTTAAAACCCCATGACTGACAAAAAAAGATCACATTTATAGAAAGTAGCAGAGCCACAAGTCAAACACAAGATGGTTGAGTGCTGGAGTTGAAGTTCTATAATGTTTTGGGGCATATTGTAAGATGTTATTAATAAGAAGATCAAAACACCACGGAGATAAACAAAAAATCATCAAGTAGTTGCTTACCTTTTTTTGGGTCAACTCCAGCTTTGCCGTGGGTGGTGTGCAGTTCCCCAGAAAAGGAGAAGAAAATACACCATAGAGGATTCCACAGCACAAGCAAGAAGCTATGGCTGGCATATGTGAAGCATGGAGAGCAGAATTTCCATGACTTGAGACAAACAGGACACAGGATACATACTACAGGTGCTCAAAGAAGTCCCAAATTTCATTCCCTAAGAAGGCTCTAGGGGGTGATGAGATTTGAGCTGCACCTTGAGAGACAGACTACAACTGTGTATAAAGAGAATAATAAAACCAGGCACCAGTGGCTCACTCTTATAATCCTACCTACTTAGGAGCTAAGATCTAAGGATCAAGGTTCAAAACCAGCCTGAACAGGAAAGCCTATGAGACTCTTATCTCCAATAAACGACTAAATAAAAAAGTCAGAAGTGCAGCTCAAGTTTTAGAGTACTAGCCTTGCCCCAGAAAGCTCGAGAACAGCACCATGGCCCTAAGTTTAAGCCCCAGGATTGGTACAAAAGAAGGAAGAGGAGGAGGAGGAGAAAGAGAAGATTCTAGTAGACTGGAAGGAAATACAAAGTTGAAATTTTCCAGGTATACACTGTATAATTGGCCTTTCAAAAACTTAGATTAGTCACCTAAGACTCAGGAGGAAGCAGGCGGTCAGTCACTGCACTACATGTGTAGACGCTGGAAGTGAAAAGCAGAGATGCTATACCCTGGACTCTCAGAAAAGAGAAAACTCAGAAAGAAACTGGAATCTACCTATCCCCCATCTCTGTAGCAACAAGATGAATGAAAAACCTGGAAAAGGAGTGTGTGTGATTGTGACCCACACACCACTGTTTTGTTTTGGGCAGAGAAAGTAGGATTCCTGAGGTCTGGACACTCATCCACGAAATGGGACTAAATGTATTTTCCCCCCTAGGGAGATCAAATTAGATAATCCATTTAGAAAGCATTCTAGCCTATGAAACAGAATAACATGAACATTCCCAGGACTGGACAACCTCCTTCTATACAAGTGTATGCATTCTATTTGGGACCAACCTAAATTAAGCTAAAAGCTGTTTCTTGATCTTTTTTTCTTTAATTGTGCATTGATCTTTTTTAAAAAATTGTGTCTATATGCATGTGTGTGTGCACGCACGCACACAGCACACCACACCACACACACACACACACACACACACACACACACACACAGCACGTGCACATGCATACTGGAATTATGCTAGAACTCAGGGCCTGGACACTGTCCCCTAGCTTTTGATTTTTTAAATTTTTTTCTCAATGTTGGTGCTCAACCACTTGAGCCACAGCACTACTTCTAGCTTTTTGTTGGTTAATTGGAGATGAGTCTCACAGACTTTCCTACCTGGGCTGTCTACAAACCACTCTCTTCAGATATCAGCCTACTGAGTAGCTGGGATTATAGGTGTGAGTCACCAGTTCCCAGTTTTGCACTGGTTCTGGTTTTATCTTCTCTGCTGCACATAAAAGTATCTATTCTATTTTCATATCTTAGTTCTCCAAGTATTTGCAGCCAATAATTACCACCATTTCCCCTCTCCCAACCAAAGTTCTAGACTATTCAAAACAATCCTTTGCCAGCTGCCAGCGGCTCACAACTGTCACCCAAGCTACTCAGGAGGCTGAGTAGTGGTAGGATTGTGGTTCAAAGTCAGCCCAAGCAGGAAAGCCTCTGAGATTCTCATCTCCAAATAACTACCAAGAAAAAAAGGCAGAAATGGAGCTGTGGCTCAAGTGGTAGAGTGCCAGCCTTGAGCAAAAAAAAAAAAAAAAAAAAAAAGCTCAGACACTGCATCGAGGCCGAGAGTTCAAACCCTAAGTCTGTTCATGTATGTGCACATGCGCGTACACACACACAAGCATACACAAGTATTCCATCTCCTTCTGAGGCTCTTCAGGGTTTCACACAAAGACAGAACACCACCTTCTGTCTGACACTTTCTAGAGTTTTCCATATGATGACCAGTAAGAAACACGAGTTCTAAATGTAACCATACCTAGAAGCTAGTTGATCCTCCTACCGTTAATGGTTCTGAACTACCTTACTTTCCTTCTGTAGTCAATCTAATTCTTGCTGGCTAGCTCAACATTCAGCCCACATCCTTGAATAAATAAAGCTTTTTCTGATGAAAGGTAGTGCTCTACCTCTTGAGCTACAGAACCATTTCTGGCAATTTCTGAGTAGTTTATTGGAGATCAGAGTCTCATGGACTTTTCTGCTCTGAACTTTTCTGACTTTTCTGTTTTGAACTGCAATCTTCAAATCTCAGCCTCCTGAGTAGCTAAGATTACAGGCATGAACCACTGGTACCTGGCTTCAGTCTTTTTTCTTTGCTCCAGAATTCCTCTCATGTTGATCCTCATGCACTAAAAGACAATTCAATGTTACTGTCAACATGATGGCTTTTAAAATCAAATTTCTCTGCATACAGTCTAGACCCTTCTATATCACAAGCCACTAACAAGTTATCTGAGATCTGATCATCCACACAAGGCAGGTGACACTAGTAATATTTAGAAGAATTGTCAAAACTGCAAAACTGAGGATTAAAGAAGTAGTAAGGTGGGCACTAATGGCTTGTGTCTGAAATCCTAGCTATTCAAGAGACTAAGACTGAGAGGATTGTAGTTTGAGGCCTGACTGGGCAAAAATGTCTGCAAAAATCCATCACCAAAATAACCAACAAAAAGCAAGGCTGGAGAAATGGTTCATACAGTAGTGCACTTAGCCATAAGCAGCAAATTCAAGCCCAGTTACTGGTTAAAAAAATAATAATTTTTACTTTTCACTGTACACTTGAACCACTCAAATGCATATCACCAGAGAGCCCAATTTTAAGTGGTTTTCCTAGATAATTAATATATAGACAGGGATGAGAAGCTCTGAAGTAATGACCTTGATACTTAAAAGGTTTTTTTTTAATACATCATCGTTGTTCTATATTTTTAAATAAGAGTAGATTATTAAAACCAGTTAATCAGTGAGGTCTAGCTTTCACTGTCAACTATGTGTAGTTATTTCATTTAGCATAATCCATGAGCTGGACAGTGTTTGGCAGTGTCTTTATATTTCAATTTACATAACTTTCAGTATTTAGCTGTTCTGAGAAACATTATGTATGGGCTTAAGCATGTAAATATCTTCATAGCCACTCAACTGTTTACCTAGGATAAATTCTGAGATGAGGAAGTACTGACTTGGAGGGTAATACACACTTTTCAGACTTTTGAACATGTCAAATTGCTATCCTTAATGGAATGGTCAATAGCATTTGGGGCGCATTAGAGTTACAAATAAGAAAAAAGTGGAAGAAAGAGCCTTCCTCCGGGATTTATTTATTTATCTATCTTTAAGTAGTTGTACAAAGAGGTTTCAATTCAACACATCAGTTTAGAAGCGCAGGGCATCTTTTGAAAAAAAAATTTGGTTTTTGGTTTGAACTCAGAGCCTAGTCGCTGTCCCTGAGCAAATTGATTTAAACAATAAAGGGGATTTATAGGCTCATAGAACTGGCAAGTACAGCATTTAAATGAATTTCAAGGCTAGCAGGATTCTGCATTTTAATAATATCATGAAGGATCTGTCTATATCATTTCACCTCTCCCCTTAGCCCTGTGCGGTACCAGACTTTTTTGAGTTAAAATAGCTTTTTCTGTAGCCAGCAATTGCAAATGCCTATACAGGGAGAAAAGGAAGCTCTCTAGAAATGAATGGGCCTGGGGAAAATTATAGTTGTTTTTGTTTCTGTTGGATGGAGGGCTTGAACTTGGGTCTGAGTGCTGTTCCTGAGCTTTTTCTGCTCAAGGCTAGCCTTTGAGCCATAGTGACCAGTTTTCTGGTGGTTCATTGAGGATAAGAGTCTCATGGACCCTCCTGCCTAGGCTGGCTTTGGGCCGTGATCCTCAGATCTCAGCCTCCTAAGTAGCTAGGATTACAGGTGTAAGCCACTGGTGTCAGGCTAAAAAATTATGTTAAAGGAAGTAACTCTGGTCCAGAAAGACAAAAGATCACATGTTCTTTCTCATAGATGGAAGACAGACCTCATTTATAAATATATATAAGCACACACTGAGTCATGTGCATATATATATACACACACACACACACACACACACACACACACACACACACACACACACACACACACACACACAGAGATACATACTACAAAAGAATTAACTAAAGTATATGGTATATCATTAACGGAAATAACATGGTATATGCAGGGGAGAATTCTTTGAAAAACTATAACAAAATGGATAACAGGAAGCTGGAACTTGAGGTGGGGGGTAGGTGGATGAGGTGGTACGATGTGGAGGGATGGAGAGAGGAAGGGTTGGAGAATGCAATCATCATATTCAATGTACATCTGTGAAAATGGAACTAGGTAACTTGGGTGGGGTTGAGAGATGGGAAGAATGATGGAAGGAATGGCGTGGATCAAGATGCATTGTACAGCTGATAGCTGATGGCTCTTGCCCATAATCCTAGCTACTCAGGAGGCTGAGATTTGAGGATAAAGGTTCCAAACTGGCCTGAGCAGGAAATTCCATGAGATTATCTCCAAATAACTACAAGAAAACCAGCAGGGGAGCTGTAGCTCAAAGTGGCAGAGGGCTAGCCTTGGGTAAAGAAGCTCAGGGACAGCGACTAGGCTCTGAGTTCAAACCAAAAACCAAATTTTTTTTTCAAAAGATGCCCTGCGCTTCTAAACTGATGTGTTGAATTGAAACCTCTTTGTACAACTACTTAAAGATAGATAAATAAATAAATCCCGGAGGAAGGCTCTTTCTTCCACATTAGGCCTCGCCTGGAATTGACTGATCAGAGATGGGATCATTCTAATTCACTTAAGCTCAAATATAAAGGAGCAGCCAGCTGCTCCTTCCAGACCTTATAGCTTTCAGGGGTGATGTTCAGATGTACTGGGGAAAGGAGAAGGTGACTAGAGGAGGCACCTACAAAGCCCGTACTGGATGAGCAACATGTGAGAAAATAAAAACTTGGTGCTGCTTACATATTTGAAAAAAGAAGGGAAGAAAATGGATTTGTGAGAAATGGGCCTAACATTCAATCAAAAAAGTCTACCGTAGGCCATTTCCACAGGTAGTGAATCCATTAGCAGGCCTTATGCCCAGGAATAGAAAGCACATAGACTATACTGTATGTAGTATGTTACATTCACACAAGTGCTGTGGATGTAAAGAACTGTAGTATTGGGAGCTGGTACGCCTGTAATCATAGCTACTCAGGAAATTGAGATCTAAGGATCAATGCTCCAAGCCAGCTCAGTTCTGTGAGACGCTTATCTCCATTTAACCACCGGAAAACTGGAAGTGGCACTGTCGCTCTAAGTGTAGAGCACTCATATTGAGCAAAAGAGCTCAAGGACAACCCTGAGGCCCTGAGTTCAAGCCCCAGGACTGACAAAAATGAAAAAGAAAAAGAAAGAAAGAAAGAAAGAGATATCTTGGAATAGGTAGATTAGTCAGGCAAAAGAAATCAGGAATAAGCCTGCAAGATTTCTCTTAAAAAAAAAAAAAAAGAAAAATAGGGCTGGGAAGGTGGCTTAGTGGTAGAGTGCTTGCCTTGCATGCATGAGATCCTGGGTTTGATTCCTCAACACCCATAAGCAGAAAAGGCCAGAAGTGGTACTGTGGCTCAAGTGGTAGAGTGCTACTCTTGAGCTGAAGAGCTGAGGGATAGCACCCAGGCCCAGAGTTAGGCCCCACAACCAACAAAAAAATAAATAAAAGAGAGAGAGAGAGAGAGAGAGAGAGAGAGAGAGAGAGAGAGAGAGAGAGAGAGAGAGAGAGAGAGAGAGAGAGAGAGAGAGAGAGAGAGAGAGGATGATCTGAGAAAACTTCCCAAGCATTCTAACTTCCCTTTGACCCAGATAGGTTGGATAAAATGAAAGTAGGATAGTCTTAAATGTCTTTAGGTAATTCCATGCCCCAAGAGCTAAAAGGGAATGACCAATTAAAAATATCATGGGTCGTGACCAATGAGCAAGTCACCTTCCAGCAAATCATTAGCATAAAAGTTAAATGACACCTATATACATTAAAAGAAAAGAACCCACCATAGATTAAACCAGTTAGTTGGCAAACCGCTATCATGACCCCTCTCACCCAGCAAGAACGTTTTCTCTCTCCTCTTCTCACATGCATAAATTGAAAACTTTTAACACTTACTCCTTGCTGTGGATTTCATTCCTTGAGTTCTCCAGGCAGTGACACAGCAAGATCAGGATCTGCTGCAGCTCTAGTGGTGGCCACTGGTGGGGTGAAAGCATTAGCAGGCATGGTTTGTTGCTGGGCTGAAGGCGGTGACATAATTGGGCCTCTCTGGCTATGAAGGAAACAGCAGGTAAGAAAAGTCAGTGTTCTAAGCTGTCAATATTCACGTGGCTAGAACTGGCCTTGTAGCTTTAAGTCTAAGGTTAAAAAACTTCTATGAGAACTTCTTGATGTTTATG
>NW_027203625.1:0-64880 GCF_024711535.1 Dipodomys merriami | reverse complement strand
CCCAGAAAGCCAAACAAAGCTAGGTATTCGTTGGTGGCTCATTCCTGCTATTCTAGATAGTCAGAAGCCTGAGATCTGAGGATCACAATTCAAAGCCACCTTGGGCAGGGAAATCTATGAGACTCTTCTTGCCTATTAACCACAACACCAAAGAATAAAAGCCAAAGTAGAGCTGTGGCTTTACCTTGGGTAAAAGTCTCAGGGACTGGAACTAGGCCATGATATCAAGCCTAGAACTAGCACCTAAAGAAAGAAAGAGAAAAGGAGAGAAAGAAAACAAAAACAAAACAGAAAGCCACACAAGAGCACAGATCTATAACTTCAAGCCCCAGCATGCATGTGTAGGTACACACACACACACACACACACACACCCCAAGATTGAAATACAAGCAGTAATGAGGTTATGTTGAGTAAATCTTTGATGTCCTGAAATCATGAATATAAATGACAACTAGATACCAATTGATATAGATATAGATAGATAAACTCTATAGATTATCTATCTGCTAAAGATAACAGATCTATCTATATCTGTAACAGATTATCTGTAGAAATTTTATCTCTCTCTCTCTCTCTCTCTATCTATCTATCTATCTATCTATCTATCTATCTATCTATCTATCTATCTATCTATCTATCTATCTATCTATCTATCTATCTATCTGGCTATCTGTCTACATAGAGAGTGCGAGACAGAGAGAAAACAATCTTGGGGCTTGAACTCAGGCCCTGGACACTGTCCCTGAGCATCTCTAACTCACGGCTAGCACTCTACCACTTGAGCCACAGCCCCAATTCTGGCTTTTTCTTTTTAGGTGGTACTGAAAAACTGAACACAAGGCTTCATGCCTGCTAGGCAAGCACTCTAACACTAAGCCCCATTCCTAGCCCCTAGTTAAAGGTTTTTAAACAGAAGTACTAGAGTTCAAACTGAGAGCCTCTAGCTACTAACTAGATCCCTCTTCCTCTGCAGGGGATCTTGTACTTGAGCTGACTCCCCTAGCCCCTACCCTTCATCACTTTTGATTACAAAGCAATTGATGAGGACCTAATAGGAAATGTTGATGTTTTCTTTTACCTCATCGATGGTAGTGACTACTGGTAACTCCTACCAGAAGTGGATTTTGACCATGAGTTGCTCCTATTTTCACCACCAAGTTAAGTGAAAGAGAATGGAGAGATGCCCTGTGACCCAGTGATCCTAGTGCAGGGAATCCTGAATAAAAGGAAAGAATTGTGCATACAAATGTGGTAAATTCACAAAAGGAAGAGAAAAGCATCCTGTACCTGGCTTTACCTCCTGATTCCCCCTTCACCTCCATGGTTGAATCTTACTTGGCCATATTTGCAACAATGTATCCTTCTTAGCAGTACTTCCTGTGCCTCAGTCACAGGTTTCAAGTTGCTTTTATTTTCAGGGTTTGTTTTGTGACTTCATCTTTTCGTATGGCCTTTTAATTTATTTTTTGTATTTTTTTGTCCATCATGGGGCCTGAATTCTGGGCCTGGGCACTGTCTCTGAACTCTTCAGTTCAAGACTAGCTAGCACTCTACCACTTGAGCCACAGTGCCATTTCTGGTTTTTTTCTGCTTATGCGGTAGAGAGTAGCCTTGAGGAAGTAAGCCCAGATACAGCACCCAGGACTTGGTTTCAAGCCCCAAGACTGGGACACACACATACACACACACACACACACACACACACACACACACACACACACACACACACACACACACACACAAGCTACCTACCTTTATGTACGAAAGATACTTAGGTTCTGTGCTCTCTTAAAATGTTTCTAATCATGTACAGTTGTGTAAGTATCTCTCATTTTAAATGATCATTCTTCCCTTCTGTTTAAAAATGAAATTATGAGAGCCTGGTATCCATGGCTCACACTTGTAATCCTAGCTATTCAGGAGGCTGAGATCTGAGAATCACAGGTCATTGCCAGCCCAGGCACAAAAGCCCGTGAGCCTCTTATCTCCAATAAACCACCAGAAAACCAGAAGTGTGCTATAGCTCAAGTGGTAGAGCACTCGCCTGGACTGAAGAGCTCAGGGACAGCACCCAGGCCCAGAGTTTAAGCCCCATGACCAAAAAAAATAAAAAGAAAAATTATCAGAAAAAATATTTTTGTAAAGCAGATATTTTCTAAGGCCAAAAAAACCTTCAGAATTTCTGGTCCATAAAATGTTATGTGCATGGTCTTTCTGTAACTCTCCAATGTATATTCCTATATTTTTAGGGGAAGTTTATATATAGCTTTTACTGTACTACTCAGAAGTGATTTATGCTCAAATATCTAGCACCCTTGAATATGCAGTCCCATGACTTTGCAGGAAAAGAATGGAAAGAGATGGAAACCCATGACAGGAATGAAAGGGAGTAAGGCAGTTTGCACTTCTTACTCACTGTGCTCTCAACAGCAGGGGAGAAGGTGGAGAGGATATCAAATGGCACAGATACTGGTAAGGAGTTTTCATTCGCTTTGGCAGTGGTTTCTCCTACAAAAGGGAGATGTATAAGCACAAAAGAAAGGTTCATTGACATTTTTGCTTTATTATTATGTGATTTATTTTTTAAAAATTGAGCCATTTTTGCCTACAAACACAAAATACTTTAGGATGAAGGCTAATAAGATAAGCAGTCTTAAATTTTCATTTCATTTCAAATATAAAAGTATTGATCTAGTCAGGTGCTGGTGGCTCACGCTTGTAATCCAAGCTGCTCAGGAGACTGAGATCTGATGATCTAGATTCAAAGCCAGCCCAGGCAGGAAACTCCATGAGACTCTTATCTCCAATAATCGACCAGAAAACTGGAAGTGGTGCTGTGGATCAAGTGGTAGAGCACTCGCCTTAAGCTGAAGAGCTGAGGGACAGTGTCGAGGTCCAGAGTACAAGCCCCATTACTAGATAGATAGATAGATAGATAGATAGATAGATAGATAGATAGATAGATAGATAGATAGATAGATAGATAGATAGATCTAGCTGGGCACTTGTGGCTTAAGCCTGTAATCATAGTTAATCAAAAGGCTGACATTGGAGATTTGCAGTTCGAAAGCCAGACCAGGCAGAAAAGTCCATGAGACTCCTGTCTCGAATAAACTACTCAGAAAAAGCTGGAAGTGGTACAGTGGCTTAAGTGGAAGAGCTCTAGCCTTGAGTACAAAAAGGGTCATGGATGGTGCCAGGTCCTGAGTTCAAGCCACAGAACTAGCAAAATAAAAAGTATGGATCTACACAAGAGTAGAGTAAAAAGTTTCAGTGACATGACCTTCTAAACAAGAGGAAACTATAGTCAGAAACAGATCAATTGCTGGCAAGGGCTGAGAACAGACACAAAGGTGTGGCTACAAACTGGCATGAAGGAACACCCTCAGGTAAGCCTCATACATACAGAAACTATTCTTTTTTTGCGGGGGGGTCCGGTCGTGGGGCCTGAACACTGGGCCTGGGCACTGTCCCTCAGATCTTCAGCCCAAGGCTAGCGCTCTAACACTTGAGCCACAGCACCACTTCTGGCTTTTTTCTTTTTGCTTATGTGGTGCTGAGGAATTGAACCCAGGCCCTCATGCATGCAAGGCAAGCGCTCTACCACTGAGACACCTTCCCAGCCCAGGAACTATTCTTTATTTGTGTATTACAATATACTGTGATTATGTAGTATAAATATAACTATGATTCTATAGTATAAACATAAATATTATTTCTCAATACAGTGTCATATTGCAAAAGAAACAGTATACAAATTGTAGCTCAACTTTGTCCTAGAAGACTATCCTGATTCTTAGTAAGGGAATCAATATACATTACAAAAATGAATATGTTTCAAAAATAATTGTTCTGTTTTGCCTTTAGACATCTCTTGCTAGATCAACAAGTACATCAAGTAATTTAACTATATTATATCAAATACTGTATTATGGAGAGAACTTTTGCTTTCCAGTAAAGTAAATAAGCTTGTATTACACTTGCCTTCCTACACAGCAACTGGAAAACCAGACAAAATAGAAGAAAGAACTATTTTCAGACTGGAGAAAAGACAGAACAAGACTTTGGTCCAGGAGAAAAGAAAAACAAAGTGAACCCTACAGTTGTGCTTTCTGCCTAGAGAAAAGTTCCAAACCACAACACACAGAGGAGAACCTAAAGCCAACAGAACTCTCACAGGCAAAATAAGTCAGGGATAATGTCTGGAGTCAGGGAAGGCTGAAGCAGCTACCACATGAAAGTCAGAAAACTTCAGAAGATGCAGCTATGTAAGTAAAATGTTCCAAGAATCTACAGATGTGCCCATGTGACTTTATCTGAATAATACCCTGTTCAAGCACTAGGTAATTCCACAAAGCTGGAAGAGGAACTACCTGAGTAGTAAGTGACACAATCCCCAAAGCTCAAGCTATGCTGAAACATCAGGTTTCTAGGCAACCAAAGTGAACAGACTTCATTGAACACCTGAGGGCTAAGAGTGAATTCCGAAAAATTAGGGCTCAGCAGTAAAGATAAACTAGTCTTTAAGAATGAAGGTTACAATAGACTCACTATAAATAAGCCGAACAGAAAGAGGGAGGGGTGACATTGACCAAAAAGAAATGTACTCTTTACCCGACTTATGAAACTGTAACCCGTATCTTTATAGTAACAATTAAAAAAAATTAAGTATGAATCTGAACTATGTATATCATAACTAACTGCCAATTAATGGAAAGTAGAACTGGGCCATTGGTGGCTCATGACTGTGTTCCTAGCTATTCAGGGGACGGAGATCTAAAAATCACAATGGAAGGAAAGCCAGGGCAGAAAAGTTTGTGAGGCTCTTATCACCATTTATTTATCCAGCAAAAATCAGAGGTATGGGTCAATTGCCAGCTTTGGGAGAAAGGTGGCAAGGTAGACTTTTAAGCCCTGAGTTCAAGCCCCAGTTCCAGAACACACACAATGAGAGAGAGAGAGAGAGAGAGAGAGAGAGAGAGAGAGAGAGAGAGAGAGAGAGAGAGAGAGAGAGAGAGAGAGAGAGAGAGAGAGAGAGAGAGAGAGAGAGAGAGAGAGAGAGTAGAGAGAGAGAGAGATTGAGGAATAAACCGAAGGAAAAAAAGTAAAAGAAAAAAGAAATAACTTCATACAGTACATTTAAAACAACAAAACCCTCTTGTTCTCATACCTTGGAGTTCATTTCAATCTTATTCATAGCTATTTAACTATAGGACTAACAAATGAGGGAAACCATGGGACCTATTCTTTGGGTATGGCTTACTTCACTTAATGTGATTTTTTCCCAAGTCTTTCCATTTTTTTTTTTTACAAAAGGGCATGTGTCATTCTTTCTGATGGAACCATTGAATTCCATTGTGTATGTGTGCGTGCGTGCGTGCGTGTGTGCACGCCCGTGCACGCACATATATATATATATATATATATATATATATATATATATATATATATATATATATATATATATATCACATTTTCTTGGTCTACTCATCTACTGAGAAGCATCTGGGTTGTTTCCATATCTTAGCTATGGTAAACAATGCTGCCATGAAAATGGATGTACTGTTAGCTTTAGTGTGGCCTTGTTTGTGATTGTTTAAATGTTAGAATTTAAAGAGAATGGTCAATAGCAAATGAGTCAATTTCATATTTATTAACTATTTTATTAAATTTAAAATGTAAATTTGCTGGGGGGATGGATCAGTTACGGGGACCAGGGAGGGTATGAGTGTATATTTTGTGGGGGAAGCCCAGCTTCCTTGATATAAGCAATTGTGCATATGACATCAAGTTCTCTACTAGTGCAGACATAGAGCATTAAGTATCTCAGTTGTACACCCTCCAGGATTTGCTCTTCATTATCAGCTGTGAGGGTCTATGTGTACCAATATTCTGGCTGAATAAGAAACACCCCATCAGGCATGTTAAAGCATGAATCTTCAGTTTTGCTCCCAAAACACTCAGGTGTTCAAGTAACCTGCTTGCAATGACCTGGAGAGTTCTCTCTCCAGACTCTGAGCTACCAGACTTTGCTTCTTTCAAAAGAGAATTTACTGGAAGTATTCAGAGTCTCTGATTCTTGCTGCATGGCATTAATAAATTGGAAGAGAGAGAGAGAGCTAGACAGGATGAGGATTTTCAGGGAGAGATTCTAGGCCTCTTTGGCATGATCACAAGGAGACCCGTGAGTGAAAGTAACACATGCACAAAATTATAAAAATTCAATACCTAAGCCTATATGAAATAACACTGCAAAAATCACAGATCATGCTGTCCACATGTTCTTTTTCTTTTTCTTTTGTCACTCATGGGGCTTGAACTCTGGGCCACGTGCTGTACCTCAGCTCTTCAGTTCAAGCTAGCGCCCTACCACTTGAGACATAGCATCACTTCCAGCTTTATCTGCTTATACGGTGCAGAGAAATCAAACCCAGGGCCTCATGCATGCAAAGCAAGCACTCTACCACTGAGCCACCTTCCCAGCCCCTGTCCACATGTTCTTAATAATCTTTTATATTTACTGCAGAATGGCAAAGGAAGAATTCAAAATGGAAGATGATTTGGATGACTATGGACAATCAGCGCAACTTATTAATAAATTGTGATCGATGCACAGACGCAATGTGAGATAGACACACTGACTGTCAGAAAACCAATTTCCCCACAGAGACACATCACCATATTCAGGTTACCTGGAAGACTTCTAAGATTTCTGTTGGGCATGTGAGTCCATGCGAGCAGAAGAGCCAGCAGCAGGACTCTCATGCTGTGGGGCTTTCTGTCTTCAGCTTCATGGTTTTGGAGGATGGTGGCTCCTTGGTTTTTATGAGAGTCTCCTGTGGGTCAATCTCCTGGATGAACCAATCAGTGCTCACCATCCAGAGGTGTTAACTCTCCCCCCTCCACACCCCATGCCAAAAAAAAAGTCCTGCTTGGGACAGGTGGTCTGGAGGGAATTCCAGCTCTCTAAGCAGATGAGCAGCAAGAACATGGTGAGCTGAGTACACTTGTGTTCACTGGGAGCAGTGAACTGATTATCAATTCCATGTACACAAGTATTTATTTTCTTCAACTTGGCACTTAGTGAAATGGATGGAAGGGAAACCAAGTCTCCATTCTGGCTGAAGGTGAAATGGCAAAGCTTCCTTGCAACTGAGGTTGATTTAGCTATCAGGTGGAAGAAGTGAAGTCCTGGGGGCAGATAGCATCAGAATCAGATGGAACGTTCCAAACCAGCCCAGGCCATGTGAAAGTTCTGGACTCTTTCCTCCAGCTGACCACCCAAAGGACACAGGTACATATGTGGCTCAAGTAGTAGGGTGTTAGCAGGGAGAAAAATAATATCTAAGACACAGTATCCCAGCCCTGAGTCCATGTCCCAGGACATGTCCTAAATTAAAGGAAACCATGAACTCAATGTCTTTCTATGTCCTTTAGAGAAACAGTGATTTCTATAAATGTCTCACAGGATATTCTTTATTAGACATTCCTATGAACTTACCACATTCCTCAAATTACAGTTGAAGGGAAATGCACCTGGTGACATTAAATTTCTAACCATGGGATGAAGTTCACAGTCAACCCCAGGTAGCAGAGTCTGTAGTCCATATATGGATTATATGGGCAGAAGCAGAGGCACTGGCAGAGTGGATGTGTGCTTTTGACACAACAGGAAGAACAGCATGCACTGATGACCTTTGCACATGATTTTCTGACTGAAGAGCTTCACAGTGATATGATGGGAAGTAATAGAGTGGAGTTTTCAGATCTAAGTCACAGAAGGGCAACTCCTCTTCCTTTCCAGGAGGAATCCATCAACTACTCAGAAAAAGCCAGAAGTGGTGTTCTGTCTCAAGGGATGGAGCACCCGCCTGGAGCACAAAGAGACTCAGTGATGCAGTCCAGGCCTAAGTTCAAGTCCCACGACTGGTCAAAAAAATAATTGGGACGTGGGGATGGAATAGAGATATAGATAATTGGACTGCTGGATTGATTCACAGAAACAAGTCAATGGGGCCAAGTCTGGTCCTGTAAAAGATTAGCGGACCAGATTGGAGCAAAAAAAAACCAAGATCCACTCATGTGTTTTCTATAATACACTCAAATCATAGTCACAGATCAACACAAGTCTGAGCAAAGGGATGGAAATGAATCTTCCAGGAAAATTCATCCTCTGAGAAGGCAGGAGTATCCACCCTGTCATCTGATAAAACAGAGTTCTGATTAAAACCAATTAGAACAGACAAGATCATTACAGATAAAGGGAGTGATCAATGAAGAAACAATCACATAGGTTAATATATAGTCCCCAAACACGAAGCACTTAAACATGAAATAAATGTTTTCAGCCTCACAGAAAATGACAAACCCCAACACTCATGTTCAGGTTTTCCAATCCTATTGGAAGCTCTACTTCCTGACCTTCACTTTCATCGTATGTTTATTTGTTGGATGAGGAGTGGAGAGATGATGATTTGGCTGGGGTGGGGGTAGTTTAATTCAAAATGAGATCATGAGATCCCCTCCTCCTGATAATAACCTGGAGCCACCAATACCTCGTCTCATAATTATATTCTTTAGCAACTTGAGAACAGTCAGCTAGTCAAAGGGTAGAATAGAGTGAAATCTCCAGCCAGTCTTGGTGTCAACTCCTACTGTGTGGAAAAATAGGGCTGTGGTTTGAAGTGGTAAATGCAGGAAAATAGGAATCCACTCCACATATCCCTTTTCCTCTCAATTGACTGGGGAAAGGAAATCCACAGTACATAACTCTGGAAAATTCAAAATACTATGACATCATAACGACTAATCCCCAAAGAAAGGTTTTTGACATCTAAAGGTGAGGACACAGAATCTCTACAAATGAGTAAACCCCAAGCCCCGAATAGGAAATGTCAAATACTGGATTCCTCAGGGATGGAAATGATTTTGTTTTATCATTGTTCAACTCATGGTAATATTTTTTTGTCTCAGTCTCAGTCTTATCCTCCAGGAGCATAATTTTATTTTTCAGGAGTGCTTAGGAAAAGAAAGAATTTTCTGGAAGGAATCAGTCTCAGGAACCTTAGTTGGTCCATTTGCCCACGATCCTCAACTTCATGTCTTGCACGGGGCGAGGGTGGGGGGAGATCTGTGTATGAATTCTGCCCATCCATCCCTCCTGCTCACAGATGTCTCCTGGATAATTTCAGATCTGTCCTTCCAGTCCCATCTGAGAGGTTGACAACTCATGGCTTCCTCTGTGACCAAAGATGGTCCAAGGAAATCCATGACCACTTTGAGTAAGAATTCTATTATTATTATATTATCTATCTATCTAATAGATATATCTATACATCTATTATCTATTATATTCCTTCTTTCATTCTTTCAACAATTATGGCTGAGGGGCATCTGCATAGGTCTCACAGCTCTCTTGGCCCATTGGCCATGCTGCCGCCCAGGGTCTCTGCCCAGCTATCTCCACCCAGAGAATCTCATCAGAATCTTATCCGTATCTCCATTCTTGAGTTGTTCTCAGCCAGATGCCCTCTGCCCTCCAGCCTCATCTGTGTTATATTGAAATTCATTTGTAAGATCCAGATTGGACATATTTTGAGAGGTCAGATTAGGAGTCTTTATTAGAGTGTTCATTATTAGTCAGTAACTGCAGGCAGATACATGTCCTCAGAAAACTTGCAGCCTTGAATGCACTTTGTACCATCAGGAAACTGAGCCATGAGGATAATGAAGAACAGAAAAGCAATGTCCAACTCCAGTGAAAAGCCCAAGTGAGATGCCATGGTGATCTGAGGAGACGCAGGAAACATGAAGCATGGTGAAAAATGGTGCGTGTAATTGTTGGGGCCTAAATAGGGTCAAGATAAGGGTCACAGGAAGCTCAAGATTCAAGTTCAAGACACAGGACTGGGATGAAACTATTGTCCAAGTTCCTCTAGGAACTCAGGCACACACATCACATGGGGGTGGGACTTCCTTCTTCTAGGAACTCAGGCATGCACATCATCTGGGGGTGAGATTTCCTTTCCTCTGGGGATTCAAGCAGAGCCATCACCTGGAGGTGGCCTCTAACTTCATCCAACAAGAAGGCAAGATAGTGCCAGGTAGATCCAGTATCTTCATTTCACCTGCTTATACAGACGCTTCTGATTCAAAATTACAAATCCCCATGTCTCATACCCTACTGTATTTAAACCCTGATCCGCCTGTGCCTCCAGGCTGATGCTCCTCTCCAGCAATGATTAACTCCTAACCCCATCTATAGGAGGTATCTGCCTTCTTCTTTCCTTTTGTCTCCTTGATCTTTCCTAACAAAGTAGGGCTAGCTATATCTCTTGTTTACATTAATTTATTCCATTGTAATTATGGAGGTGATGCCCAGAGCAATTCCCATGACCTGAGTCAGGTAAGAATACATTTCCTAACTTAACCAAAGAAGTGAAGGACCTCTATGATGAAAACTTGAAAAACTTGAAAAAGGATATCAAAACAGAACTTAGAAAATGGCAAAAAAAAAAAAAAAATCCCATGCTCCTGTATTGGAAAGATCAACATCATGAAAATGGCAATACATCCCAAGGCTATCTAAAAATTCAATATGATACCTATCAAAATTCCAACCTCATTCTTTAAGGAAATAGAAGAGGCAATCCAAAAATTCAGATGGAACAATAAAAGACCCCAAATAGCAAAAACGCTCCTCAACAGAAAGAACACTGATGGTGGAATATCAATACCAAATTTCAAACTCTAATATAAAGCAATAGAAATCACAAGAGCTTGGTACTGGCACAAGAACAGACCTCAGGACCAATGGAATAGAATTGAAAACCCAGAAATGAACCTACAGACCTATAGCCAACTAATCTTCGATAAGGGAGCTAAACAAATAGAGTGGAAGAAAGACAGCCTCTTCAGTAAATGGTGCTGCCAAAATTGGTTAACAAATTGTAGAAAAACAAAGCTAGATCCTTATATTTCACCCTGCACCAGAATCAACTCCAAATGGTTCAAAGACCTCGGGGTCAAAGCAGACACTCTGAAAACATTAAAGGATGGAATAGGAGAAACCCTGGGTCTCCTTGGCACAGGCCGAAATTTTCTTAATAGAGACCCAGAAACACAACGAATCAAAGAAAGGTTGGACAAATGGGATTGCATGAAGTTGCAGAGCTTCTGCATGGCAAAGAACATAGCTAGCAAGATCAATAGAAAGCCCACGGATTTGGAGATGATCTTCACTAGCCATACAATGGACAGGGGTCTCATATCTAAAATATACTTGGAAATCAAAAAATTAAATCCCCTAAAAACAAATCCTCAAAGAAACAACTGCCCAATAAATAAGTGGGCTAAAGACTTAAAGAGAAACTTCTCTGAAGGAGAAAGAAGGATGGCCAATAGACACATGAAGAAAAGTTCAACATCCCTAGTCATTAAAGAAATGCAAATCAAAACAACATTTAGATACCACCTCACCCCAGTTAGAATGGCAAAAATCAAGAACTCTAATAACAACAGATGCTACAGGGGATGTTGACAGAAGGGAACCTTACTGCATTGTTGGCAGGAGTGTAAACTTGTTCAACCATATTGTAAAGCAGTATGGAGGTTCCTGAAAAGACTTCACATAGAGCTCCCCTATGACCCAGCAATCCCACTTTTGGGCATTTACCCAAATGTTTATAAACAAGGCCACACTAAAGGTACCAGCACAACTATGTTTATTGCTGCATTATTTACTATACCTAAGATATGGAACCAACCCAGATGCCCCTCAGTAGATGAATGGATCAAGAAAATGTGGTATATATACACAATGGAATTCTATGCCTCCATCAGAAAGAATGACATTGTCTCCTTTGTTAGGAAATGCAAAAGCTTGGAAAAAATTATATTAATTGAAGCAAGCCAATCCCAAAGAAACATAGGTCCCATGGTTTCCCTTATTTGCAATATCTAGTATATCTCTTTGTTAAGCAGGAAAGGTCAGATAAGGTGATGTTAGGGAAATGAACCCTAAGATATGTATTCAAATTTTTTTTCTTTCATGCGATTGTTTCTAACGCATATATAAGATTATTTCTTTTTTGCTATATATGTCCCTCCCCCATAGTATAACCCCTACTTTCACTGTATTTGATGTCGGTATAATTTTTGGAGGGGAAGGGGAAAAACAAGTCGTTTAAATAAGGATACAGGTGGACCCGTTTCAATGAGATGTACAAGTCGTTATGTCGAAAATGAATTTTACAACTTTGGTGGGAGGGGTGGGGAGGATTGGGTGGGGGGTCGTGGGTAGGATGGGAAGGGATGGGAAAGGGAAACAAAGGAGGAGGCTACAATGCTTGAGAAGAAATATACTCATTATCTTACCCATGTAATTTTAAACCCTCTGTACAGTATTTCCACAATAAAAAATAAATAAAAATTAAAATAAAATAAAAGCATGCATTTCCTTTGGCACAGTGTTTTCTCTTCCCTCACTCTCTCCCTGTCCCTCCCTCCTGTCTCCACCAGAGAGTTGCAGAGTTCAGCTATAGGTGTGCTCTTGAGCTCCACTACTGCACTTAGTCACCCTTTTTCCCTTAAGTTCTGTGCTCTCCCGCTACCAACCCAAGGATATCCACGTGGATACACAATAAATGAGGAAAAGGACGCAGAATCACTCAAAAATAAAAACATAAATCTTTAAAAATAAAAGAAAAAAGAAGAGAGTTCTCTTGTTTCCATATCTGAGAATTTCTTTATATAGGAAGGGTATGTAGGTGTCTGTGTGGTCTCTTATTCTGTAATCAAAAATGGTGGCCTGAAATAAACATAGTTGTCCTGGCAGCTTTAGTGTGGTCTTGTTTGTTAACATTTGGGTAAATGCCCAAAAGTGGGATTGCTGGGTCATAGGAGAGCTATATGTGAAGTCTTTTGAGGAACCTCCATACTGCTTTCCAAAGTGGTTGAACAAGTTTACATTCCCACCAACAATGAAGTAAGGTTCCCTTCTGTCCACATCCCCTTCAGCATCTGTTGTTGTTAGAGTTCTTGATTTTTGCCATTCTAACTGGATTGAGGTATTAACTCAATGTTGTTTTGATTTGCATTTCTTTTATGGCTAGGGATGTTGAGCATTTCTTCATGCGTCTATAGGCCATCCTTCTTTCTTCTTCAGAGAAGTTTCTCTTTAAGTCTTTAGCCTACTTAATTACATTTCCCCATTTGTTAGGAAATGGAAATTTTTGGAAAAAATTATATTAAGTGAAGTAAGCCAGGCCCAAAGAAACATAGGTCCCATGGTTTCCCTTATTTGCAATATCTAGTATATGTATGAGTCAAGCGGAAAAAGTCCTATTATGTGATGTTAAGAAAATGAACCCTTAGATATGTATTATAATGTTTTTTCTTTAATGCATTTGTTTCTAACGCATTTATAAGATTATCTCTTTGTTCCTTTGTATGTCCCTTCCCGCAGTATAAACCCTGTTTTCACTATATTTGATGTCAGTATAACTTGTGGGGGAGATGGGGAAAAACAAGTCGTTTAAGGATACAGTTGGACCTGTTGCAGCAATGAGAAGTACAAGTTGTCATGTTCAAAAAGACCTTTACAACGTTGGTGCTGGGGGCGGGGGTGGATTGGGTGGGTGGGGGGGAGGCTGAGAAGGGATGTGAAGGGTAAACAAAGGAGGAGGCTGCAATGCTTGATAAGAAATGTACGCATTATCCTGCCCATGTAATGTAACCCCTCTGTATAGTATGTTCACAAAAAAAATTAAATTAAATTAAAGAAAATGGTGGCCTGTGGCTACACCTAAAGATCTCTCTGTCTGTTTGTCTGTCTATTTATCTATCCATCTATCAATCTATCTATCTATCTATCTATCTAATATAAATATACTTCATATTAACTAGATATACATATATGTATACACATATGTATATCTAGTAAATCAATTATATATATGAATATCTATTTATATATTCATATATGTATATGCATATATATTCATATGCATATGTATATATTCATTGACATCCTCATTCTCTCTGGCAATCCACTCTCTGTCATTTCACAGGGGTAATGACACCAGGATTCCAAATAGAAAACAAAACAAACCATACAAAATAAAACAAAAACACGAATACCTCTAACCCCTCCCCAAAACAAAACTACCAACAACACATTGTTTTCTTTCATGTATTTTGTTTTGTTTTCTATTTGGAATTCTGGTGTCATTTCTCCTGTGAAATGACCTGCAGATGCACAATGGATTGCCTGGGAGAATGAGCATTTGAATCAACAATAATATATATATATATATATGTATATATATATATTTATATATATATATGTGTGTGTGTGTGTGTGTGTGTGCACGTGTATATATATGTTAGATTTTCTAAATATGCATACATGTATATATATTTATCTAGTAAATATAGTTTATATATCAGGTAAGAAGTGATTTTGTGTATTTTTTAATAATAATTTCTTAAACAGAACTGCATCTGACAGAAGTCCTGAAATCTGTGATTTGTCATAGCCCCCACTGAGGTGGAATTCTGGAAATATGGATTTGGCACCCATCTCCTCCTGTAGTGACTGGAGATGGAAGGGACAGAGCTACTGCAGGCTTTGGCCCAGAATTCCACCTTTGTGCTTGCAATGCCAGTAGGAAGGTCACTCAGATCCACCTAATTTCCCCTGCATAACTAATCCCCTTGTCAAATGTACCAGATATCAGACACCACCCATCACCCACAACCCAAGATGTCTGAAGACACTCAGATGACAAAAGGACTTCAGACTTGCAACAGTGGCTGCATTACGCACCAGGCCACCTAGACATAACATAAAAGGAAGGATCCACTTGGATCCTACTCACCACAGCTGTCCTTGCTCCGAGCATCTGCAGTACAGGGAGAAGCAGCAGCAGCGGCACATGCCGGATGAAGGCTCTGTTTATTGTCCTGCTATTCTGCATGGTCTATGTTGGTCCCAAGGTGCAGCAGGCTGAGGTACCATGAACAAGTTTTGCTGGCATGTTCCTCTTGCATGACTTGTGGGTGTATGTGTGTGTGTGTTTGTGTATGTGTGTGTGTGTGTGTGAGAGAGAGAGAGAGAGCGAGCGAGAGAGAGAGAGAGAGAGACAGACAGACAGACAGACAGACAGACAGACAGACAGACAGAGAGACAGACAGACAGACAGACAGACAGACAAAACAGAGAGAGAGGGACAGAGTCGGGTGTGTGCATGTGTGTTTATTTTTAATAAAATGTAGATTTGCATGCCTTGTTAAACAGGAAAATACCCTTGCACCTTTGAACTCCCTGTCAGGTCCTGATTGTTTCCTCTTCAGCGCAAAAGCTAAAGGCAACTAACTGCATCATGGGTCATATCAGCACTGCATTTCCTTCCTACTAAGTCTGAAGATGCAATAGTTTTCACGCAAAAGATGAGAAAGTTGCTGAGGCGTGCAATAGTCCTTTAGGTGGATGAGGAGTGGCACACCCTGGTCCTTCTCACAGACAAACTGGTGAAGATCCAGAAAGGAGGACCCTGAGACTCCTCATGTGACATCTCATAGCTATGAAGATGGTCAAGTCCTAATACCTTTTATATCATGTAAGAAAAACTCCCTCCCCTACCTCTGACCCTCAAGATAACACAGAACCATGGGCTTCTCACAGCCATGGAGACCTGGACTGGAAGCACCCATCTAAATGTTTATAAAAGAATATGATGAATGGTTTCCATTCATCGATTGATGATTACTGGCTATGTTGAGATCACAGAACCAGAAATTCTACACAAGCCCTCCTGTGATCATTCCTCCACTGAATACATAGCTCATCATGGAGTGGACCATGACCACAGACCCTCCATCCACCGGGAAACTGTGTGCCTATGGTGTTTTTAATGCCAGCATCTAGTTTGATCCTTCGCTAGCTTCATGTGTGTGGCAAATGAATTTGACTTAGTTAGATTGACAAACAGCTTCCAAGGAAAGCCCTCTGGATGAATCCTCTTGTCTCGACATGAACATAAAAATATTCAAGCCACGGGCGGTTCCGGGAAGATGGCGGAGGAGAAGCTGGAATCTGAACAAGCTCTCGCATAGAAAGCAGTTTTAGAGTTCCAGTGAACAGTCCTAAGCCAAAGAATCACACCAAGTGTGCCATCACAGGACAGAGAGTTAGTTAAGAGAGGGGAAGCCAAGGAGACACATCTGAGCGCCTGCCAGGAGCTGCCGCTGGCGGCAGGGTCACGGCGGCGACCACCGCCGTGGGGTCATACCTGAGAAACAGAGAGTCTGGGACGAAGGAGCCAGACGCAGTGGACGAGCGGATTCTACTCAACACCAACAAGAACCGACAAGGAGCGGACATCTTCATCCTGCAGTTTGCAGACCAAAGACGACCCAGGATCCAAGACTCGGTGTGAGTACAAGCCCGATGTCCTCACTCCTTCTCAGGGAGCAGAGGAGGAAAGGCCACCCCTCCCCCCCCAGCACCGGTGATCTCCATCTTGGATACCGACAAAGCTCGGAGGAGCTGCTAGCCCCAGCTCAGGCCTTGGAATAAAACGAGTCATTTAGCAGGTCACAAGAACTTAACGGCGAAGTGACCTGCCAGACTCAGCTCCATGAGGGAAAAGTCACCCAGCTCTGGGGCCAGCCATTGGAGTGGCTTGACTCACTGGGTAACCAGATCCAGAGGCTGCCCCTCCCTCTAGCAGCCACCACAATCAATTGAAAAACAGAAACGCTGAGAATGGCTCCAGGCTGGACGCTGTGAAATTTATCACAAAATAGCCCCAGGGAAAAGTTACTGTTTGTTGAAAGGCCTCAACTCTACCCAGAACCTAGCCTCATCACCGCATCCCCCTCTTTTGTGATTCTCAAAGCAGATCACCCTCCCAGAAAACTAACCTGGGAGGGGTAAAGCAGAGCATTTTCTGCCTCTTCCAACAAACAGACTTAAGAAACCAATCAAGCCACAGGACCTCAAGCTGACCAGAGACTCCAACAAGAGACTGGTTACAGACAAAAGGGCGATACAGGATTCTTCCAAACCCTCCCCCCCCAAAAAAAATCAAAAGATATTTTTCTTCTTCTTCTTTTCTTTTTTGTTTGTTTTTTGTTTTGTGTTACCTTATATATGTATAAAAATTTTTTTTCTCTTCTAAAACTATAATTAATCTTTAATTTTTGCCTCTTCTGAAAAAATAATTGTTTTCCAGTAACTTTTTTTTCTCCTCTTATAATTTTTATTTTAGGAATATGTGAATGACCGATTTCCTTTCTTTTTTTGTCTTCTTCCTCTTTTTCTTTCTTTCTTAATTATCTTTTTGTTTTTTGTCTAGCTCTACTGAACTTCTGATCTTTTCTTCTCCCTTTCCCATCCTTAAAGTTTTTCACATCTCCTCTATGTCCCTCCCTTTCTCTCAACATATTCACATTCCTCTCTAAATAGACGGTATTTTAATCTCTATAATAACATTAATCTTTATGTTTCTATTTTTTTCTGGTCTCTTTTCATTCCCCTTTCCCTCTCTTCTTTTTCTCTTTCTCTCTACTTTCATCCTACACAACCCATTTCCTGAATTGTGACTAGGACATAGTTAACTCTCCCTGTGCCTCCCCACACCAATCTATTCCTATTTTTTACCCACATCTCTCCCTAATCTTAATAATTTCTGGTTTTCCAAATTATTTTCTGCAGTTCGAAGTCCTTTAACATATAGTTGTTTGATGTTGAATAGATGTATCTGTTGAAGTGTCTGTAGACTATTGACTGTACAAATGCAAACTTTGGTTGATGGTTGCCTTAAGATAGTGTTCCAGCACAAAACTGGTGCTATCTTCATCTCAATTGGGCAGAGTAAGCCAGAAAAACACAAGAAAGATGGCAAATTCGGGTACCTCAATTCCCAATCCTGATAATCAGGGGACAGAACAGATAATGAGTAATCCAGAGGAGAGTTCCCAAATAGCTCTACAAACACTACTAGCAAAAATGATAAATGAGAAGTTTGACAATGTACAAAGGACTCTGTATGAGCGTGATAGGGAGAGAGAGGAGGCATCCCGGAAGTTTATACAGGAATATCATAAGCGTGATGAAGCTACTCAAAAACTAATAGTGGATTTGTGTGAACAACTTGAGAATACTCAAAGAGAAAGGGAGGAATGGCGTGAGCAGACTGGGAATACTCAAAGAGAACTGCAGGAATCCCACGAACGCGAGGAAGCTAATCAAAGAGTAATACAGGAATTGAGAAACCAGGTAGAGAACACACAAAGATCACTAAAGGCATCCAGAGAATCCATTAACAAAGAGCTGAAGGAAGTCAGGGAGACCACAAAGGGAAAGCTGAATGGAACCCAACAGAAGGAATGGGAGTCCAAAGAAACCATATCCAATCAATTAAGTGATTTGAGGACAAACACTGAACACCAAATTAAGGAAGTAAAGAGATTCATACAAGACCTAAAACAGAGCTTCAACAAAGAACTTGAAGCCATCAAAGCTGACCAATTAGAAGGAAAAGAGATAAAAAACAAAGTAGAGAGTATTGACAGCAGGTTAGACCATGCAGAAGATCGAATCTCAGGGATTGAAGACAGCCTAGATATTATAGAGAAAGAACATACAACCATCCAAGACAAGTCCAAGAAATATGATAGATCTATTCAACACCTGGAAGACACCATCAGAAGGCCTAACTTAAGGATAATGGGTGTAGAGGAGCACCTAGAAACAGAAGTTAATGGTCTAGGAAATTTGTTTAACAGGATCCTAGCAGAGAACTTCCCAAACATGCAAAAAGATAGGCCTATTCAGAAACCAGATGCCTTTAGAACCCCAAATAGACCAGACCAGAATAGGACATCCCACCGTCACATTATAATCCACACAGGATCAACTCAGACCAAGGAAAAGATCCTTAAAGCTGTCAAGGAGAAACGGTTAACCAATTATAAAGGGAAATCAATTAGAATCACCTCAGATTTCTCAGCAGAGACAATCAAAGCAAGAAGAGCCTGGAATTATGTATGCCATGCCCTAATAACAAACAACTATCAACCAAGAATACTGTACCCAGCTAAACTCTCCTTCATAACTGAAGGCCAAATAAAAACCTTCCATAGCAAAGAAAAATTGAAACAATACATCTCCACCAAACCAGCCATACAAAAGATTCTTAAAGATGTCCTACACATAGAAAACCAACAAGACCACAATAAAGGCCAAGAAACTGCACCCAAACTGAGAATCCAAGAACCATAGGAAGAACCCAGTTTTCGCAGCCCCCAAGAAGGTGGATAACATGGCAGGAACTCCCAAATACCTCTCAGTCCTATCTCTTAACGTTAACGGACTGAACTCTCCAATTAAGCGACATAGACTGTCTACTTGGATTAAAAAACAAGACCCTTCTATCTGCTGCCTGCAGGAGTCACATCTTGCCCGTAAAAACAAACACATTTTCAATGTTAAAGGCTGGAACAAAATCTACCAAGCAAACGGCCCCCATAAACAGGCGGGAGTTGCAATCCTAATATCAGATAAAATAGACTTCAAATTAAAATTCGTGAGAAGAGATAAAGAAGGTCGCTACATACTAATTAAAGGATCTCTCCTTCAGGAGGATATTACAATTCTAAATATCTATTCGCCAAACAAGGGAGCACCCAAATTTATCAAAGAAACACTACTTTCCCTCAAATCCCATATAGATCCAAAGACATTAATTGTTGGGAATTTTAACACACCACTCTCCCCACTAGATAGATCAACTCGGCAAAACTCAACAGAGAAACCGCAGATCTAAACAGCTGCATAGATCAACTAGACTTAACAGACATTTACTGCACATTTCACCCAGCAGCATCAAAATACACGTTCTTCTCATCAGCACATGGAACGTTTTCTAAAATAGACCACATTTTAGGCCACAAAGCAAACTTGTCTAAATTCAGAAACATTGAAGTTATACCTTGCATTCTCTCTGACCACAAGGGAATAAAATTAGAACTCAACACCAAAAGCCACTAAAGAAAGTCCAGTATCACATGGAGGCTGAACAACACACTGCTGAATCATGAGTGGGTCATGGAAGAGGTTAGAAAGGAAATTCAAATGTTCATGCTATTCAACAAAAATGAACACACAAATTACCAGCTCCTCTAGGACACAGCAAAGGCAGTACTCAGAGGCAAGTTTATAGCTCTGAGCTCCTACATCAACAAATTGGAGAGATCTGAAACTAACAAGTTAATGACCCATCTAAACCTCCTTGAAAAAGAGCAGCAAGATAAACCCCAATCCAGTAGACGTAAATAAATAATCAAAATTAAATCAGAATTAAATGAATTAGAATCCAAAAAACTATAGAAAGAATCAACAAAACAAAGAGTTGGTTCTTTGAAAAACTTAACAAAATTGACAGACCCTTAGCAAATCTTATAAGAAAAAGAAGAGAACACACCCAAATTAATAAACTCAGAGATGAGAATGGAAACATCACCACGGAAACAACCAAGATTCAGAACATTGTAAGGGAAGACTTCTCAAAACTTTATGCTAATAAGTTTGACAACTTCACAGAAATAGACCTCTTCCTAGCAAATATTGACATGCCAAAAATAAACCAAGATGAGTTAAACTATCTTAACAGGCCCATATCAAGCATTGAAATAGAAACAGGAATAAGAGACCTCCCAGCTAAGAAAAGTCCAGGACCAAATGGTTTTACAGCGGAATTTTACAAGGCCTACAAAGCAGAGCGCACACCAATTCTCCTCCAACTCTTCAATGAAATTGAAAGAGAAAGCTCACTACCGAACACATTCTATGAAGCCATCATAACCCTCATCCCAAAACCAGACAGGGACTCATCATAGAAAAAGAACTATAGACCCATTTCTTTGATGAACATTGATGCAAAACTTCTTAACAAAATTTTGGCCAACCGACTTCAACAATTCATCCAAAAAATCATACACCATGATCAAACAGGATTCATTTCAGGGATGCAAAGCTGGGTCAATATATGCAAATCAATTAATATTATTCATCACATCAACAGGAGCAAGAACAAGAACCACATGGTTATCTCAGTAGACGCAGAAAAAGCATTCGACAAGATCCTACACCCCTTTATGATGAAGGTTTTGGAAAAATTAGGAATCCATGGAACATTCCTCAATACAATAAAGGCTGTATATGACAAACCTACAGCCAGCATTATACTCAATGGTGAAAATCTAAAGCCATTTCCTCTTAACTCAGGAACAAGACAAGGATGCCCACTCTCTCCACTTCTCTTCAATCTAGTATTAGAATGCCTAGCTACAGCAATAAGACAAGATACAGACATAAAGGGGATCCAAATAGGGAAAGAACAAATAAAACACTCCCTCTTTGCAGATGACATGATCTTGTATTTAAAGAATCCCATAGACTCCACTCCCAAATTACTCAAGCTGATTCAAAACTTTGGCAAAGTAGCAGGTTACAAAATTAACCTCCAAAAATCAATGGCTTTTCTGTATGCCAACAATGAGAAAAGTGTGGCTGAAATTAGGAAAGCAACTCCATTTGTAATAGCCCCACAAAAAATAAAATACCTAGGAATTAACTTAACTAAAGAAGTGAAGGACCTCTACGATGAAAACTTTAAAATCTTGAAAAAGGAAATCAACACAGAACTTAAAAAATGGCAAAACCTCCCATTCTCCTGGATTTAGAAGATTAACATCGTGAAAATGGCAATACTTCCCAAGGTTATCTACAAATTCAACGCGATACCTATCAAAATTCCACCCTCATTCTTCAAGGAAATAGAAGAGGCAATCCAAAAATTCATATGGAACAATAAAAGACCCGAATAGCAAAAACGCTCCTCAATGGAAAGAACACTGCTGGAGGAATATCAATACCAAATTTCAAACTCTCCTATAAAGCCATAGTAATCAAAACAGCTTGGTATTGGCATAAGAACAGACTTCAGGACCAATGGAATAGAATTGAAAACCCAGAAATGAACCTACAGACCTCTAGCCATCTAATCTTCGATAAGGAAGCTAAAACAATAGAATGGAAGAAAGACAGCCTCTTCAGTAAATGGTGCTGGCAATATTGGTTAACTACATGTAGAAAACTAACGCTAGATCCTTATATTTCACCCTGCACCAGAATCAACTCCAAATGGATCAAAGACCTTGAACTCAAAGCAGACACTCTGAAAACATTACAGGATGGAATAGGAGAAACCCTAGGTTTCCTTGGCTCAGGCCGAAATTTTCTCAATAGAGACCCGGAAACACAACAAATCAAAGAAAGGTTTGACAAATGGGATTGCATAAGGTTGCAGAGCTTCTGCAGGGCAAATGACATAGCTAGCAAGATCAATAGAAAACCCACCGTTTGGGAGAAGATCTTTACTAGCCATACAACGGACAAGGGTCTCATATCTAAAATATATTTGGAACTCAAAAAATTAAACCACCCAACAACAAATCCTCAAAGAAACAACTGCCCAATAAATAAGTGGGCGAAAGACTTAAAGAGAAGCTTCTCTGAAGAAGAAAGAAGGATGGCTAATAGACACATGAAGAAAAGTTCAACATCCCTAGCCATAAAAGAAATGCAAATCAAAACAACATTGAGATATCACCTCACTCCAGTTAGAACAGCAAAAATCAAGAACTCTAACAACAACAGATGCTGGAGGGGATGTGGACAGATAGGAACCTTATTTCATTGTTGGTGGGAATGTAAACTTGTTCAACCACTTTGGAAAGCAGTATGGATGTTCCTCAAAAGACTTCACATAGAACTCCCCTATGACCCAGCAATCTTGCTTTTGGGCATTTACCCAAATGTTTACAAACAAGACCACACTAAAGCTACCAGCACAACTATGTTTATTGCAGCATTATTTACCATAGCTAAGATATGGAACCAACCCAGATGCCCCTCAGTAGATGAATGTATCAAGAAAATGTGGTATATATACACAATGGAATTCTATGCCTCCATCAGAAAGAATGACATTTCCCCATTTGTTAGGAAATGGAAAGGCTTGGAAAAAATTATATTAAGTGAAGTAAGCCAGGCCCAAAGAAACATAGGTCCCATGGTTTCCCTTATTTGCAATATCTAGTATAGGTATGAGTCAAGCGAAAAAGGTCAGATAATGTGATGTTAGGAAAATGAACCCTTAAATATGTATTTTAATGTTTTTGTTTCTTTCATGCATGTGTTTCTAACGCATTTATAAGATTATTTCTTTGTTGCTTTGTATGTCCCTCCCCCACAGTGTAACCCCCGCTTTCACTATATTTGATGTCAGTATAACATGTGGAGGAGATGGGGACAAACAAGTCGTTTACGGATTCAGGTGGACCTGTTGCAACAATGAGAAGTACAAAATGTCATGTCAAAACCAGTTTTACAATATCGGTGTGGGGGGGAGGGGGGTCTGAGTGGGTGGAGGGGAGGGGGGAGGCTGGGAAGGGAGGTGAAGCGTAAACAAAGGAGGAGGCTGCAATGCTTGGTAAGAAATGTATGCATTATCCTGCCCATGTAATTGTAACCCCTCTGTACAGTATGTTCTCATATAAAATAAAATAAAATAAAATAAAAAATATTCAACCCACAACCAGGTCCTGGTAGCTCATGTCTGTCATTCCAGCTACTCAAGAAGCTGAGATCTGGAGGATCGTGTTGTTCAAAGCCAGCCGGGGGAAGGAACAGTCTATGAGACTCTTACCTGTAACCCCTAAAACAAAACAAAACATAAAGTGCAGCTTTGGCTCAAATTGGTAGAGCATGAGTCTTAAGCACAAATCAAAGCCTAAGAAACAGCACTCTGGTTTTGAGTTCAAGTCCCAGGACCTGTACAAAAATAGTAATAATAGACTGGGAAGGAGGCTCAGTGGTAGAGTGCTCGTCTAGCATGCATGATTCCCTGGGTTCAATTCCTCAGTACTACATAGACAGAAAAGACCAGAAGTGGGGCTGTGGCTAAAGTGGTAGAGCACCATCCTTGAGCAAAATGAAACTCAGGGACAGTGCTGAGGCCCTGAGTTCAAGCTCCAAGACATGCACATAATAATAATAATAATTATTATTATTATTATAGTATTAACAGAATAATAATGACAAGAATGGGAACATGAGTTTTTAGAAAAGCATCTCCTGTGTTGAAGTCCTCTGCCACTCAGCCAGATTGGAGAAAGTTACTGGAATGTATTGATTGGAACAAGGACTTCCTGGTTGCTTTGTGTTATTGATTTTCAGGCAAAAGAGAGAGTGAAAGAGTGGCAAAAATACACTGTTATGCACATGAAGAATGAGAATGGAGTCTTCGTAGCTAACTGTAAGTACACTGTGGTGTGCAAAGAGGACATCAGTCAAAACACGGGCCATGCACTCAGTGGGGGAGATTCTTCAGATCTTTCAAAACATGGCTTTGAAATCTAGAATCATCCACAAGTCAGGACAGTAGTGATGTAGGTTATTCATGTCCACTCTGTAGGTGCTTGCTTCTTCCTAGGAAATTCAGAAATTACACATTAAAAAAGTCTTCAGTGTATTTTATTTTTATTATTGCATTAAAAAATGATCTGTCAGTGGTTGGTGGCACACAAGAGTTGGGATTTATCCACGCAGTTGACCAATACAAAAGATCTTTCCTGATCAATGTCACTTCATTGGGGTGTGGGGTGGGAATGGCTTTAGTGGTTAGAAGCAGTTCCCAGCACTCAAACTCGATCTTGGGTTAATTAATTAACTAATTACTTAATTAATTTATAATCACAGTCTAATACTTGTTTTAATAATTTACTCTAACATTGTCTGAACAGGACAGACAGATGAGAGTCTGGCCGATCTGTAATCCCAATTCCTCTGGGGAATACCTGAATTTTTTAAAAAATAATATTTTATGAACATTCAGTGGTTGTACCAAACAGTTGCTATTCTACAAAAGCGGTTTATGAATACAAGAATTTTATAGACATCCAAAAGCAATTTATATGGATTGAATTGGAAAATAAAATCTGTGCAACATGCTGAATCTAGGAAGTCAGGTATTGTTGTGCTTTGGAATAATTGGAAAAAAATTAAAAGCATATGTTTTCAGGGAGGGAATGTGGGTCAGTGGTAGGGTGCTTTCCTTGCATACATGAAGCCCAAGGTTTGATTCCTCAGTATACTACAGACACAGAAAAAAACAGAAGTGGCACCGTGGCTCAAGTGATAGTGTGCTAGTCTTGAGCTGAAGAAGTTCAGGGACAGTGCCCAGGCCCTGAATTCAAGACCCAGGGCAGTCCAAAAAAAAGAGCATGTATTTTTCATGTGGATCCAGTTGTATTATATTCACAAATTGCTTTATTGAATGGCCACTCCTCTATCAAACCACTTATAAATAACACAATATATTTAAAAATTAAAAGATAAGAAATATAGTTCTGATTATCTGATGTATGAAATGGTTACCCCTCAACTCTATAGTAAAAATAAATTAAAATATTGTAACGTAGAAAAATAATTGAAGATACATTTAAAGATAATAAAATATAAAGATAAAAGATAATTTAAAATATATAAAAAGATAATGAAAATATATTTTCAAAGATAGTAAAATATTTTTAAAGATCATGTTTTCTAAAAAGATAAAAATACATTTAAAATGAGATAAATACATTTTTTAAAGATAATAAAGTTCGTTTTCAGTATAGTGTCTTGTATATCTCATTGTCATAATGAGTCAACATGTATCCTTATTTAAGCATTTAGTTATATCCCTTCCCCTTCCCAAATTACAAAAATGTATATACAAGATACAGGACACCAGAATCAAATACAGTGAAAACAGGGGTTATATTGTTGGGGGGTGGAAAGAAAAAGAAAAAAAATAATAAAAATGTATGTTTTTTAAAGAGTACATTTGTACTCAACAGTTCAACTTTCGAGGGAAACTGGTCTCATTTTCTGAAACCTTAGCTATAGAAGACAAAATATCAATAGAAGAGCAAACGTTCACATATTGACATGCACTCAATTAGACCTAGAACAAATGAATGTGAAGATTCGTGGAAATACTTTTCTATGATGGTTTGGGGATAGGGGAGAATTCAGGAATTGGTTTTCTGTGCACTTTATGGAGCGGGTGGAATTCTTCACCCAAACTCCAAGTGATTGAACTACAAGAAAGTTCATGGGATTGATTAGAAACCAGGTTCCTTAACCCAGGATTCATCCAGAAGGAGTGGAGAATGGTTCACTCCACACTGGGCAGGGGACTATGAAATGAGATGGTGGAACTCTAGTGCACGGACCATGATTACTTCTTCCATGGCAGACTTTGGTGAAAACTATTGCCAAGTTCTGCTGCAAATGTCATCGTCTTCTACAACAGGAATGTGGACAAGGAAGGAAATATCACATTCATAATCCTGGTGGCAGGTGAATCAGAGGCTGTGCTGGGGATGGAGAAGAACGGACAGTGCCTCACTTTACAGAACTCTGTGCATGCAGGAGGCCTCAGGGTGCACAATGGGTGCAGAATCAGTTTTCTGTAGACCAGAAACACCTCCGTGGGTCTTTTTCAAGATACCTGGCTCCATGGCAAACACCCATTGCTACAGCTCGCTAGGCAGTGGCCTGTGCCACTCACACAGTGATATTGCGGCTGACAGATAGGAACCCACATTGGAAATTCTTATTAAATTTGATTTATACACACTTCTTTCCATGATGTGGAGTGAGCTCATTTCTGTGTTGAACTCTCCCACCACGTTCTCAAGGCATGAAAATAAATCTAAATTTCCTCACAGATTGGTGGGAATTGAGCCTCTCAAATGTAAAGTTCTCCAACATGAAAATAACTGGAGCTTTGACTAAACACCTAGCACCAAGCTCCTGAGTTTTATACTGGAGTGTCTGTCATACACAGGGGGGTGGTAGAATATTGAGCCTTGGTTGAACCATTTGCAAAGATGGGATTTAGCTTTTTGATGTGGGTTTTTCTCATAAGTAACCAGGGATAACATGGTAAAGGAAAAGTTCACTTCATTTCATCCTTTCATTTGAGGGAGGCTAAAAAACACAGAAAATGTGTGCTGAAATGCACAAAAGGTAAAGGATACCCCAGAGGTTGGAGGAAATAAGAACATTCAGGTGGAAACCGGAGGCTCATGCCTGTCATCCCAGCTTAACAGGAGGCTGAGATATGAAGATTTTGGTTCAAAGCCAGCCCAGGGCAAGAAAGTGCATGAGTCTCTGTTCTCCAGTGAATCACCAAAAAGCCAAAAATGGAGCTGTGAAGCTCAAGTGGGTAGAATGCTCACCTTAGGCAAAAAGAAAAACGCTCAGGGAAGTTACCCAGTGCAGTACTGGCAACACGCATGCACGCATGCACAAACACACACACGCACACACACACACAACTCAATTCCATCATAGCTTTGTCATTGGTGAGTACTGAAAATGCAAATGATCAGATGCCCTGCCTGGGGTGAGGGGATTTTCATTTAGGCCAAATTGGGAATGACCTGCCTGCTGACAAGCTTGTGAGCATGCACCTAGTGTTGTGCTTGACCTGGGAGTCAATCCTTCAATTCTTATAGTTTAAGTAAAATCCCCTCTAAACAAAAAAGTCAGTACAACAAAGAAAGCAAAAAAAAAAAGAGCACAGGTTTTAGATCTGTATGAATTCTGTCTTGCTCCCTCTGTCCTTCAGTATCTTATATAAACTCAGAACCAAAGAGCCAGTGGACTGAGAATGTTAGGTTATTAAATACTTCACCAATTAGAAATATTTTTAAAGGATTTTGGTGTGTACAAGCATTTGGTTGGGCTTTCACTAAACCAAACTATGCAAAGTTGGGAATTACAGTAGAATCATGATTAGGAGAAGTAGGTCAAGTGTGAGCTACCAGAGGGTGGCACGACTGGCCAAGTCGTTTATCATCCTGATAACACATTCTGCCTTAAATTATGCTTATATTCCTATTCTTATTTTTAGCTTTTTGACAAATCCCTGAGGATTGAGGATGTTGCCTAGTATACAACAAACATATTGAAATATATGTAGGTTAAATAGAATGTTTTAACCAATTTTACACACTCACCATAGCTATTGGCTTCCCCAGAAGACACTGAATGAAAACATTGATATTAGTTAAGTGCTATATCATGTAACTACCTGGTGACATTGGAGATCAGTTCAGAAGGAAGTTTTCCCTAGATTTCTCCTTTCTATTAGCAAGTAGAGTGAAATGAACTGTTATGCAAATTGGAATATAATTTTCAGATGTGATTTTAAACCTCTGCTTTCTATTATATTTTAAAAGTACAGCTCTCTGTAATTAATGGATCATTAGCACATTTATTTGCAAGGAATTAAAATATGATATATACAACTATTTTGTGCATCAGAGCTATAAACAAATTTTTTCTTCTCTTAAACCTCCTTTTTACATATATTTATGATTACCCACAAAACGTAGAAAATTATTTTAAAGTGCTATTATTCACCTTTTCTACTCCTTTAGCTTTTGTTTTTGGTATTCATTCATGGATAGTAATAGCTGCTATTTATCCAGACCACATTATATATGAGATTCTTTACTCACTTTAATTTTTTTATAACCTACCAAGTTAAAAATCATAATTGCTTTTAGATGATAATTAATTTATATTATTTTCATAACCTTCCAAGGTATATTAGCCAGAAATCTGTAGAGAAACAGAAACAACACAACGTAATTATAATATACTACATATATTGGGTATATATATATATATATACATATATATACATATATATGTATATATATATATATATATATATATATATATATATATATATAGGTCAAAAAACAAACTTTCATTTGGATTTCAGAAATCTGATTGGCTTTTTTTAGTGGCTCATGAACTAAGCAGCATCCAGCTCATCCAATGAACTAAACAGGCAAAGAGAGAGAGACAGAGAAAAGGAGGGATAAGGAACAAATTCAACAAATAAAAATTACTTCTTTCACGTTACCTCTTTATAATCAAATCTTGTTGGCTTAAGGTTTGGCTATTAGACAGGTACCAGTGGCTCATGCCTGTAATCCTAGCTACTCAGGAGGCTGTGATCTGAGGATCTTGGTTCAGAGTGAGCCAAGGCAAGAAAGCCCATGAGACTCTTATCTCCAATAAACTACCAGAAAACCAGAAGTGGTGCTGTGGCTCAAGTGGGGAACGTTTGCCTTGAGCTGAAGAGCTCAGGCACAGTGCCCAGGCCCAGAGTTCAAGCCCCCAGCTGACCAAAAAAAACAGCTTTAGCTATTATTTCTATCCATATTTTTTGGAAGTTCAGTAAATAATTCAGGTTTTACTTTGGTGATGTGGAACCTCAGTAAGAACGACTCTAATTTGAATCTGCTATATTTTTCAATATGCAAACACATATACATACACATATGTACATGCATATATGATATAGTTATGTGATACAATTATATCCAATATAATTTTAACAGATATATGTTATACATGTGTATGTTAAAAATATACATCATCACTATCCATTATGATTGTGAAGCCTTAACAAATCCAACATCTGGGCCCTGAAAACTAAGGAAGATCTGTAATCTATAACTGACAGAGTTCCTTCTTACCTTGCTTATATTAGGCCTTCCTTCCACTGACACTATGGAAGGTAATGTGCTATATTCTCACAATGCTACCTATTTAAATACGTCTTCATTGAAACCTGTAGAATTAATAATATTTCGTTATCTGGGTGCCATTTGTAGCCAAAGTTGACCGTAAAGTGAACCATTGTACAGGTAAATATTATGATCCCATGTTATAGATGGGCACATTAAGGGTCAGAAACATTGATGATAACACTAACAGAAAGTTTATTATGGAGCATTTGCATTCTACAAAAGGAGTTCGTTTAATACAGTCCAGGCATCTTTCCCTATACATTTCTTTCAAATTGGTAGTGGTATATATTTTGTAAGTTTCATTAATGTACTGATAAATATTTACAAGGATAATAATCAAACTAATGAGGTAGGTGTCTCTCACAATAAGTTCCCAGAAAGAGCTAGAAGTCATCTTGTGCTTTATTATCTCCAGAAACTTTGTACTGTTATCCATTCCTGATAACCACACTTGAATTTCAGATTCTATTGCTTCTCATCTAAAATATGTACTATCGCATTCAAGTCTAGTCTTTTTATTTTCTGTAATTAAGGCACTTTCGATTTCTCTGACCACCATTTTAAATGCTCTTAAGTTATTCATGAACTATTGCTCAAATCTTGGGATAAGTGTTAAAGTTTACTTCCAGATGAGCTTTAACTGTCTTTGCAGCCACCGTTTTAACCCTTTGCTGTAATTAATAATCAGGTTAGACTTGCTCCTTTCAGAGGCTGACATTTTCTTTGATGCTGTGCCACTTCAGCCTTTGTAAAGTATTCACGATCTCCCCAGTAAGCATGTATTTTCTCCTTCCTCACAGTACTGGACGGAAATCTAAAATGGGCGGAGTTAGAAATAAGTATATTATCTATTATTCCTTGCCTTATTAGGGTTTACGGTTTTAGGTACTGCATGATGTTTATGCATACGTAATCTATTAACCTATTAGAACACAGGGCAGATAAAATGTGCCCAAAGAAGTCCAAAATCCAAATGTAATGGGCCCCCTATTCGCAGAGAATACTCTGTATCCCTTTCAATGTACTCCATAAAAGTATAACACATTCATTGACATAGGAACCAGGGAAGAAAACTCCAGGTGTGCTACCTGGGCAAAAGTGCCTCTCAGTGAAGGCTGGCGCTGGCCCAGCTCCATCCAGCTCCCTGCCTCCAGCAGGATCTCGCCCACTGCTCAAGGAGGGTAGGGGGATTGGCCTACAGGCAAGGGGCACACACTGCACATGCTCTATCTCCAGGGCTGCCTCTGTGCATGCAGCCCAGCCTCTCCCGCGGCTCAGGTGCAGGCGTTAGGTCCGGGGACGCAAGCACGCCCTGCGTGTGGGTGCTCTCCAAGCCCACCAGGCGCAGGTTTCTTGAGTGCGGCCGGCCTCGGTCTGAGGAGAGGGCACCGGGCTGAGGCGGCTAGTCAAAGGTGGCGCCTAAGCGACAAGGAGCGCAAGCGGTGAGTGCCGGTGTCGGGGGCTAGCAGGGAGGGCTCTTCTGTGCTTGTGCTGTGCCAGACATATTGGGCTAGGGCACGCGTGCCCGGCTGCTGGCCGGAGTGGCCGCGCGCTGGGGGACCGGGCATGGCACCCATAGGGTGGGTAGGTGGTCGGCCTTGGGGTCAGGGAGGCAGGGGCTCCCGTGACCACCCTGCTTGGGCGGCACTGGCCATGCGGGCTGAATTGCAGAAAGGGATCCAGTTGGGGCTCGCCAGGGGGCCAAGGCGGGGAGCCTGGCCGGCCCCAAGCCTGGGGAACCTCTGAGGAGGAGGAGGGCAGCCCGCCAGGGATCAGGTCTGGATTGGCCCCACAAACGCCCAAGGTGTTGGCGACCTGGGAGGTGGCAGTGGTCCAGGGACCCAGGGGCACGGCCTGGGAGCCAGGGCGTCTCGCTAGCAGCAGCGGCCTCACCCCACTCCCCCTGAGACTGTCGGGGCACCGGGTGGGTAACCTGAGCAAAGTTCCCCCAAGTAACTTTGTTGGGGCACCACAGACAATGTGTGGGGTTGGGACGGGAGAAGGAGCAGGTGTGGGCTTTCCGGACAAAAGCCCTGGGGACCCCAGTTGCCACCCCCACCCCGACCCCTACCCCGGCCCCATATAAATGGATGATGGGCGATTGCGAGGATTGGTTTCCTTCTGGAGCTGCTGGCTCCTTTCTTCCTAGTTGGGAGTCCTGGCATTCGTGGCTCCTTTTCTCCTACAATCGATGTTGAAGTTTTGGCGTTTTGGGTGAGAAAGATGTTTGTTCCCTGGAGGAGAAAAGGCTCCCATTGGTACGATCTTTCTTTTTTTTTTAATTTAATTTAATTTTAATTGTGGACATACTGTACTGAGTGGTTACAATTACATGGGCAGGATAATGCGTACATTTCTTACCAAGCATTGCATCCTCCTCCTTTGTTTACCCTTCACATCCCTTCCCAGCCTCCCCCCTCCCCCACCAATCCCAATCCTTCTCCTTCCCCCCCTTCCCTCCCACCCCCACCGACTTGTAAAGCTCGTTTTGGAGATGACAACTTGTACTTCTCATTGTTGCAACAGGTCCACCTGAATCCTTAAACAACTGGTTTTTCCCCATCTCCTCCACAAGTTATACTGACATCAAATATAGTGAAAGCAGGGGTTATACTGTGGGGGAGGGACATACAAAGCAACAAAGAGATAAAGCTCAAAGAAGGTGTTGTCAGGACGTGCTGTCTGTTTTTGTGTACCCAGCAGCCTATTGTCTTAGTTTTGCTTGTTGCAAACTAGCTCATTCTTAGTTTTAAAAAGGTCCAGAGAGGTAATATTGCATTTTCTTTTAAACATATCCCGTGCCACCTCGCCTCACTGCTGAAGTTCAGTAATTCCCAAACTTGGCTACACGGGAGTTTTAGCACTTATTTTAGCCAAATCACACCCCAGACCCATGAAGACACTATATCTATATCTCTATATAATATATAATGTATATAATATATTAAGCACTTCCATGGTGCTGCACAGTTTGGAGAGGGCTGACTTAATATGTAAAGCTAAAGTCAGGACTTTAGATTCACAAAATAAAAGCATTCTGTTGCTAGTAATGGGATGAAACTAGTTCTTTTCTCTGAGACAAGAGCTTACAAAGGGTAGTTTCTTTCACAACAGGGAGGGAGGCTGGGATCTCTGATGGTTTAAACTTTAGCTAAAAAGTTTGACTAGCTCCCAGGACATGGTGTTTTGAATTTCTGTTACTAGCCTTCCTTCTTTAACTCTTTGATACAAGCCAAACAATTTCTCCTTTTAACCCTCCATCAACTCCTCCCTTAACCTTCCCAGCTTCTCTGTTAGTTTTACCCCAGACAAGGGGATAATCTTCTGATGTCAGTTACTGAATCTGAAGGGTTAAGAGGTTTCCATAGCAATGTGTCCTTACCAGGGGAAGTGGGCAGGCCCTCTTACCATTAGGTTCCCAAATGAGATTCGCTTCCTTTTCTGAAGATTTTCATTCAACCTTGTTCAGTTCTTGGCCTAGGCACATGTAAGGGTGATCTCATCCAGTTCAGGGTTTTCTTCTAAGATAATTGCAGAATTCTTTCATGATGCTGCTGTTTGGGCATGATACTGCTTGCAAGGACATTTTCCTTCCTGGACTATTCCCTTGTACTTCCTTTGTACTCAGGAGACTTGTTTGACAAAGTTCCAAAATGAGTGGAAACAGTTTTCTTCTAAAATGTTTCCTGTCACTCACCGAAGCCTAAGAATTGTATGCATCGTTTTTTTCTAAAGTTCTAAGACATTTTATATCTAAGCAATTAAAAAAAGTCAAATATCCACAGCACTACAAAAAACTTTTGATAATTTGTTCCCCCCGCCAAAAAAGTCAACTTTTTAGCTTTATTCCTAGAAGGTGTACTGCGCAGATTCTTTACACAAAAGTGAAACCATTTGTAATGTTATCCTTTGAAATAACAAAAGAAAAACACATTCGAAGCATTTATTCAATTCTTTCCTCTCCCAAAACACAAATCCAGAATCAAAATTTCAAATTTCAAAAGGTTCTGAATAAATATGGTACACAAATACCCTACTTACATGATTCTGGCATTTTGTTAATGTCTTCAAGCTTTCTGTGCAAATAATCACAATTCAGTTAATTTCAAGATGGTTGCAGAACTCCAGTTATTCTGAGAGTGCATTAGGAGTTGGAACATTAGGAGTTGGTTTTCTTTCACTGACCTCTTTTCTTACTTACCTCTTGTTTTTATGTGCTAAGTCCATTTCCTGTTCACCAGCTTTCAAACAAATTTCCATAAGGCTAATTTTTCACACTTCATTATGAGAAGGGAACACTGGTAGATGTATCCTCATAGCTTATAGTTCCAAGTATTTGTGCTCTGCTACTGAGATAGTAATCTCATCCTCTTCCCCTTTTCCATCACACATCAAAAATTGTCTTGGAGTCTTCTCAGTATAGTGCTTCTTTCAATCCAGTTTTGTAGCAACAAATTCTTTGTTTATTTTTTTATTTTTACTTACTTATTTATTTTTTGGGTAACATGTAATTCCTGAAGGGTACTTTTTAAAAAATTAAGCAACTGTTGTGTATGAGATTTTCTTAAAACAGTGTAGAATGAAATGCATTTATCCTTGTTTTAGACAGCTAGGGAAATACTGAAAAACATTATATAAATAAAAATCACAGTCGTATCATCCAGAAATCAATAACTGCTAATGGGATAATACACTTCTTCTTTGTTAAAAAGAAATCTTCATAGAAAGTCATTGTGTTTGGTTTTTGTTTTATGTTTTATTTTCATTTTATGGCACTGAGGTTTGAACAGAAGGCCTTTCCATTTGAGCCATGAATCTATTTCAGACATACTTTGAAATAAAGTTGCAATATTAATTTTGTACAGTTTCAAATTCCTCCTTTTACTAAATTTGTAGTATGATTTTTTGTTTGTCTTTTGAAAGTAGATTTTTAATGATGCATATGCACACTTTTATTTAGCTAGTTTCCTATTAATACTGTTTTTTGTAAAAAAAATAAATCATTTTTACTGGTTGAGCAAATGATATTGGGTTCTCTTGTTTCAAAGTCTATACTGGCCAAATCTTGTGTATAAGTGACTTTAATTCTTTAATGCTTTAATCTTTCTTGGCATATGGGTAATGTCTTTGCATTATAAAGTTCTATTGAGATAGAAGAAGGCTAACAAGGACTGGAAAAGACATGGGCTTAATTAATAAATATTGGTAAATGCCCTGGCCTGAAAGTATCTGTGATTTCTTTTTCTCTTTTCTTTTTAATTTTTTTTGTTGTAAAGATACTGTACAGAGGGGTTAAAGTTACATGGGTGAGGTAATGAGTACATTTCCTATCTAGTACTGGGGAATCTCTGGGGAGGACTAGGACAGCCCGCAAGGGCTCTGGTAGCAATCGGCCACATGAATGCCCGCAGTGTTGGCAACTCTGGAGGTGGCTGTGGTCCAGGGACAAGGGGGCGCAGCACGGGAGCCCCCTCGCTCTGAGCCCCCTGGGGGCACCTGGTGGGGAACTTGAGCAAAGTTCCCACAAGTAACTTTATTGGGGTGCCACAGATGAGTGATCCTAAAGACCCTAAAAGTGTGTGTACCCCAAAATGTTCACTTCCATCAATGTCACCACACCTTCACTCCATAGGGAACCCAGCTTGATCCTCAGAGGGCCAGCTGGGGACATGCAGTGGGTGGGGAGACAGCCCCATGTGGCTCGGGGACACATGGAAATCTAGGCCACGTTCCAGTGCACACCATTTCTCATTTCCTCTCTATGCCATGCAGGGAGATTAGAGGCCCTGAGACCAGGGTAGTTAAAGAAGGTGGAGGAGCTCGCCAAGGAGAACAACATCCTATTTTCCAGCATCCAAATTATTCCATCTCCAGGTGAGGCCCAGGGCTGTTTCCTATAGAATACCCCCCCAAAAAAACCATGAAATGAAATCACTATCTAAGATCCTGACTCAGTATGTTCTTTGTCTACAGTTGCACTGTACTCAAGTGTGAGTGCATAAACTTTGTCATATTGAACATCTCCCTTGATCTTGTTGTGTTTTTTCCTTCCTTGCACTTTTTCACAGATGAGTACTGAGCTTCCCTGAAGTGAGTAGACACAAACCTGGCCCAACCCATTTGCTACTTTAATTCTACTATATTTTTCATTGGATAAGTGGAGTTCCATGGTTAACAGAGTCTCTCTTGAAGGAGACTATCGTAGTCTCTTTTTTTTGTTTTGATTTTTGTTGTTGTTGTTGGTGGTGGTGGTCGTGGGGTTTGAACTCTGGGCCTGGAAACTGTCAACTCAAGGTTGGTGCTCTACCACTTGAGCCATGGCACTATTTTGGTTTTCTGGTGGTTCACTGGAGATAAGCCTGGCCTGACTTTGAACATGTGATCCTCAGATATCAGCCTCCAGAGTAGCTAGGATGACAGGCCTCAGCCATCTGGTGCCTGGCTTAGTCTATGTTTTTGTTTTTTTTGTTTTTTTTTTTTGTGAGAATACGGTACAGAGAAGTTACAATTACATGGGCAAGATAACGAGTACATTTCTTTTTTATTTATTTTTATTTTATTTTATTTTATTTTATTTGAGAATATACTGTACAGAGGGGTTACAATTACATGGGCAGGATAATGCATACATTTCTTACCAAGCATTGCAGCCTCCTCCTTTGTTTACCCTTCACATCCCTTCCCAGCCTCCCCCCTCCCCCCCACCCAATCATACCCCCCTCCCCCCCCACACCGACATTGTAAAGCTGGTTTTGACATGACATTTTGTACTTCTCATTGTTGCAACAGGTCCACCTGAATCCTTAAACGACTTGTTTGTCCCCATCTCCTCCACATGTTATACTGACATCAAATATAGTGAAAGCGGGGGTTACACTGTGGGGGAGGGACATACAAAGCAACAAAGAAATAATCTTATAAATGTGTTAGAAACACATGCATGAAAGAAACGAAAACATTAAAATACATATTTAAGGGTTCACTTTCCTAACATCACGTTATCTGACCTTTTTCGCTTGACTCATACCTATACTAGATATTGCAAATAAGGAAAACCATAGGACCTATGTTTCTTTGGGCCTGGCTTACTTCACTTAATATAATTTTTTCCAAGCCTTTCCATTTCCTAACAAATGGGGAAATGTCATTCTTTCTAACGAGTACATTTCTTATCAAGCATTGTTGCCTCCTCTTTGTTTCCCCTTCTCATCCATTCCCATACTCCCTCCACCTCTCCCCACCCGATCCTTCCTCCCCCCCCCACCAAAGTGGTAAAATTCTTTTTTTGAAATAACGACTTGTACATCTCATTGTTGCAATGGGTCCACCTGTATCCTTAGTGAAATGATTTGTTTTTGCTCTTCCCTTCCACAAATTATACCAACATCAAGTGAAAGCAGGGGTTATACCGTGTGGGAGGGACATACACAGCAGCATAGAAATCATCTTATAAATATATTAGAAACAATTGCATGAGTGAGAAAAAACATTTATCACAGAAATCTTCCCTGATGACTTCGGCCTCCACATAATTGCGAGGAGAAGGACACAGTCAGTCATGTTTGATCTGAAGCATGGAAGATGATGAACTTCGGGGGACTTTCAGAGTTAGTGGAGGATGTCATATTGGCGCACTCTCTTAGCCATAGGGCAGATCCTCAGAAATCATTTGGGCATGAAGATACACATGGAATTTCCAGTAGAAACTACCCATCAGCCATTACCACCCAAAAATGCATCTTGGATAGAAGTTTGAGGAAACCATCTCCTTGTCCTAGGAAGACCAGGCCCCAGGCACAGATTTGGTCCTGTTAGAAATAAATTTGCCCTGGCCATGTTCTCCTTCTGTAGGCGCTTTGTTTTCCATGTGTAATCTGCACTATGAAGCCATTCACAGGGTCTCAGGTGCATTTGATTGCCCACTGCTCCCTCCCAATAGGTAGTAGCATCTTCAAAAATGCATGCACATCCATCTTCCTCATTCAAATGGAATCAGCTCTAAGACAACAATCCATCCTAAACTTTGATACATCTTTTCCTCTTTCCTGGAAAGTCGTTATCTGGATTCGATGTTTTTCATTGCCTTCTTCCTTTTCTTCGGAAATTTGTGCTATTGTGACTTAACTCAGTGATTCAATAACAGTTTCCCAGAATCCAATTCTGACTGTGAAGACTCAAATCAATGTCCCCTGGCTCAGAATAAGCCACTTCAATTGAATCATGGAAAACTAAATCTATAAGAGAACTATACTATTAATTATAAAAATAATAATAATAACTATTATTTAGAATAACTCCAGGCTCACTCACACTCCTGGTCCTAGCTACCCAGAAGGCTAAGATCTAAATATCATGGTTTGAAGTCAGACTGGGGGCAGGAAAGTCCATGAGATTCTCATCTCCAATGAATCATCCCCAAACCCAGAAGTAGTAGAGTGCTAGCCTTGAACACAAAACCTGAGGGAGGATGCACATGTCCTGGGTACCAACTCAGGACCTGAAAACACACAGAGACAACTACAGAGTCCTTGAGTGTTTCAACATTAGGAAAGAAAATAATCTTGAAGACCGTGACTGATGTTGTACCCCACATTTCCCAAGAATGTAGCTTTGGTCACAGATTGTGATACAGGAAGGCAAAGTAAAGGTGCTGTTAGTTCTGCCCACAGAACCTCTCTATTCCCCTACTTGTCCTTGTACAGAATGGAGGCTCACCAGAATTCACCTGCCCAGTAATTACCAGTAGCTATCAATCACTTGACTGAATCAGCAAAGGATTTCCAGGTTCTAGGCTTACTTCCACTTCCTCTGAGGTTACTTCCTTTCTCATATCTCTTCAACATCTGGTTTTGGCCACACCTCTTCTTCCTCTTTCCCAGATATAGTCTGTCTCCTCTATTAGCTCCACCTCTCAGCATGGCTTACATCTGGTGCAGGCTAGTGGTTGGATTGCCCCCCCCCCAATAAACTCTCTTCTGCCTGAACCATGTGGTGGTTTCCTTTCAGCAGAACTGAGCCCTGTCCTGTGTCAAGAATAAAGAATGCCAGCCTGGCACCAGTGGCTCATGCCTCTCATCTTAGCTACTCGGGAGGCTGAGATCTGGAGGATCTCAAAGGTTCAAAGCCAGCCCAGGCAGGAATGTCCATGAGGCTTTGATCTCCAGTGATACCACCAGAAAACCAGAAATGGTGCTATATATGTGGCTAGAGCTCTAGCCTTGAGCTGAAGAGCTCAGGGATTGTGCACAGGCCCAGAGTTCGAGCCCCATGACTGACAAAAAGCAAAAATATTTTCCCCTACTGCTGGTAACTATAGGAAGGATGGACATGGGTAAGTCCAGGAATGTAGAGGCTGGAGCCTCTTGAATGACATAAAAAAAGGCCTTAGGAACACCAGATGCCTAGAACATACAACTCCACAGTGGGGAGACTTCATCTGTTTACCTCTAAACATCCCCCAACCCACAATTAACAGGACATAGCTCAGTTTATATGCATAAGGAGTGGGCATACTTTAATATGAAATAATTGCTATTCCAGCCCAACCCTGGGCTGGAGGTTGAGTTCACCAAAATGCTTAAACCAAATAAGTCATACACCCAATACTCCACTTCCGTAGGATCTGATGGGTCTGGAAATCTCATGGTGGTTACAGGAAAATTTAAAAATAAAATTTAAAAAGAGCCACCTGGCCTCACATTTCATATGGAATCTACAGAAATGAAGGTATCCTTACAGTTTTGAAGGTTGCCTTTTTTTGCCCTAATGCTGAAACACTCAAGTATTCTGTCCTTGTTTCATTGTGGGTTTTTCCAGTCCTGAGCTTGTACTCAGGGCCTGGGAATTCTCCCTAAGGCTCTGCGTTGAAGGCTAGAACCACTCTACTATGTAAACCACAGCACCACTCCTGGGTTTTGGGTGATTAATGGGCCATCCCAGTCTCTTGGAGCTGAGTTCAAACTCTTCTATACTGAGTAGCTAGGATTAGTGGCAGGAGTCTGGTTATATTCTGAATTTTTTTTGTCAGTCATGGGGTTTGAACTCTAGGCATGGGTGCTGTTCCTGAGCTCTTCAGCTCAAGGCTGGCCCTCTACCACTTTGAATTTTACACACACACACACACACACACACACACACACACACATATGTTGCCAATTCTGAATTTTTAGTGGTTCATTGGCGATAAGAGTCTCACAAACTTTTCCTGCCCAGGCTGGATTAGAACCAGGATACTTCAGAACTCAGCCTTTTGGCTTAGCTGGGATGACAGGCATGAAAGGCATGTTGCCTCCCACTGGGCTGTTTCCATTCATTGGCCCCCAATTTCCTCCCTGTCCCCAGCAGCACCAGGAAGAGCAAATTGGTTCCCCACACTCCTGTAGCAGTGACATTGGCAAGGTAGATGGACATTAATCTTTTTGCCAGCCCTCCACTGTTCAGGTTTTTACAGTGACTCTTTGAGCAAGGACCTGGACAGTTAATCATCTGTGTTCTCAACACTGCCTCAGTGATCAAGTGATAGTGGAACTGAGTTGTTTTTCTTTGTTGGTTGTTGTTTTTATTTTATTTTTATTTAATTTAATTAATTTTTATTTATATTATTACTTTAATTTAATTAATTTTTATTTATTTATTTATTATTTTATATATTACTTTTATTTATATCGTGGTTCTAGTCCTAGGGCTTAATCTAGCGGTTTGAGCTTTGTTGTTGTTGTTGTTAAAGGCTAGTCTTATGCCACTTGAGCCACAGCTCTAGTTTTGGCTTTTATTGGTGACTCATTGGAGATAGAGTCACATGGTCACTCCTGCCCCAGGTTGGCTTTGAACCATGATCCTTATATCTCAATCATCTGAGTCACTATGTGAATGCCGTGAGCCCCCTGTAATCCCTGTCCAGCTGAGATTTCCTATATGGACTCCATACTCTATAGTTTCCTTTTATCCCCATCTGCATGACCATCCACGTTTTCTGTGTTCTTGCCCTGTCCTCACAAAAGGAGAGGACCAAATGATTTGAACTTCACTTAACCATGTTAGCTCTGTAGCAGCTGAAAAAATAAATCAATCAAAACTAGAAATCACATCTTTATAATTCATTCAGCCAGATGCTCAATATGATGCTCTCCCTGAGTATAATGGACACCTCAGTATCAAACTGAAATGTTTGGTCAGAGATCAAGATATCATGGGGATTGACAACATATTTGAGGGGCTCATTGGTGTACACCTGCCGGGAAATTTACATTACGGTTCACTCTGTTGAGAACATGTTAGGCGAGTTCAACATGGAAATGAGCCCACTTCCCCCAGGAAAGGACTAAATCTGCTTCAGTCAAATTAAATGAGAATTTGCCATGTGGGTCCCTAGCTGACAGCCCAATTATTCCTGCATGGGTGGCCCAGGCTATTTCACAGGGAGCTATGGGAATGGGATGGACTAAATGTGTGACAGATACAGGTGTTTCCAAAGTGACGTTTCTGCTATACAGAAAAACATTCTGACTCCTCCACTCAACAGTACAGGGCTAAGGTGATCAACCATGGGCTACTCTGCCCTATCCCAGTCCAGCCCCCATTCTTCCCCTGGCCCAGGTGGATAGGTGTCCTCCCCCACACTTATACCCACCTGCCACCAGGATCATGTGTGTTATCTGTCCTTCATTGTCCACATTCACGTTGTAGAAGATGTTATTGCCTTTGCTTTGCTTCACAAGCTCGAAGGTGTTCGTACCAGAGTCTACTATGGAAGAGAAAGAACCCAGGGTGAGTCCACTTGAGTTCCCTCACCTCATTTCACTTTTCCCTAGTCCTGTGTGGAATAGACTGTTCTCTCCTCTCCTTCTGGATTAAGCTGGTGGTCAATAATCAATAACTTTGAACCTAATCAATCCATCTCATGCACTTCCTTGAAGTTCAAATATCTTGATTTCTTGGGGTGGTGATGGGCCCCATAGATAAATTTCTGAATTCTCCATGCTCCCCAAAACACCATTCAAGGCTGAATCTTCCTGAATCTGTGCTCCCACATGTCACAGGTTAAACTGATAAAAATTCAGTAGGTGCAGGTATGCTCTCCTTCTATTGACATTCTGACTTTTATATCAGAGATTCAGTAAATTGGAGCACTTTTCCTTCGATCATTTGTCTATCAGACCTCTAATAGACTTTATTATGATGTATATTTTAATTAAAATTAATTAAAATTAATTAATTAAAACAAAGCAATTTTATGAACACAGTGAGTCTCGATCAATGTTGAACATATGGACATCAAATCACATTTTTCCAATGAGATGTAATAATACCTGACCAACTAGTTAAAGCAATTGTTGAACATATCCCCCCCCCCCCGAATTTAATTCATGGACATTTCCTTACAATGCTAATTCATCCATCTCCTCCCCCTCTCACTCTGTTGAAAGGGAATTGATTTGCACCAACACACAATCAAAAGAAAAACCTATTACAATGAATAAATATATGTGCTGATAACTTAAGAGTCAGGAGCTGGGGCTGATCACATCTGTATCACCTGTTTATATAGTTTTCAGATTTTTTTTTAAAATACACATGCAGCATGCTTTAAAAAATTGTGTCCCACTGCCAAAGCTATCCACACCCCCTGCCCACACATACACCCAAATGTGGAGACATCTATCAAGATCTGATGTATTTGCCGCTCTCATAAATGGTGACTCCCATGTGTAACCACTCAGAGGCCATTTTTGAAAATGAATAATAAAATAATAAATAATAAAATAGAATGGTTAAAATATTTAAAAATAAATATAATAATAAAATAAATAATAAAATAATAAAATTTTCTAGGAAGAACTGAGCAACTTGGATGTCGATTGTATTTTCTTAATTCTGATAATGTCCGACTCTTGGATGTTTCTAGAATTCAAAGCTATTGATGTAACACCTGAAGTGACCTCCATGAATCTCCCAACCATGTGCACACTCCTGCTTTGAGTCCAGTTTTCTGTCTATACCGCGTTGTACTCACACTCTCCTACATAGACCCCATCCTCCCTCAGCTCACCCACAACAGTGTATTTTTGTCACTCCCCAGTTTGCCTGTAAGATAACAAGAAAACAACAACAGAACAACAACCAAGTCTTTATTTCCTATCCACAAATCCGAGCTACTTCTTCCAGACCTTTCGAGTAGCCAAGGAGGACATCAACCGGGGGAAATGCTTTGAATAACTTATGGTACTTGTTCTGATTCTTTTCATCACCATTCTTTGTCATTTTTGTGCAAGTCTTGTGGTTTGAACTCAGAACCAGAGAACTCATCCTCAGGTCTTGTGTTTTTCTCAAGGCTGGTGGTGTAGCACTCGAACCACAGCTCTACATTCTGGTTTTTGATAGTTATGTTCCTAATGGATATGCTTGCCTGGGCTGGTTTCAGACCTCACTCTCTGAGATCCCACCTCCTGAGCATCTGGGATTACAGGCATGAGCCACCAGGGCTTTGGCTGTTAGTTGCATAGTTTTGTGCTAGTGTCAAGGGAAGAGGATTCTTCTAGAATGCTCTTCCAGACAGTGTGGTCTCCACAGAGCTCATACTATCCATTCATGGATTGAAACCAGCAATGATGTCATTATCTAAATATGTCCCTGTCTGCATGCAGGATCAAATGTCCCAGATATGTGAGAAGCCACAGGCTCTGTCAATCAATTCTGGAGAGGCATGGAGGCAGGGAATGAGAGAGAAGGTTTTGCTTACTTGTTATAAAAGTCCACGGTCATGTATTTACCACCTTCAGGAGCCTTAATATGTCAGAGCAGGCCTCTCAAGGGTCTGCCCTCCTGGATCTTCTCTGGCTTGTCCACAAAGATGGCTAGGGTGTGCCACTTGCCAGTCACGTAAATGACCCATGTCCCAAAGGCAAAAGGCCAGCACTCTCCTGATTCCGCTCAGTTCCCTTTATCCAGCACCAAAGAAGCCATTCCTGACTGGGCAAGAGAAGAAAATGAGGCCAGGCCTTGCCAATTTGTGTGGAGTCTCCCACACTGTGACACCAGGACCGAGAGAGACATGCTTGGGAACCATTGCATGTGGAGAGTGAGTTAAGGATTCCATGTAGGCACGACATGTGATCCAGTCTAATAACGATACTGTTGCCTTAGCTTTTGGATTGAAGAGGATACCTTTGTCACACGACAGGGAGTTGAAAGGTGCAAAGGCATTTTCCTGATTATGAAGACACATTGAATCCACATGTTATCAAACAGAATCTCTCTCTCTTACACACAAATGCACATACACACACAAAACTGGCACATTTTACACACACACACACACACACACACACACACACACACACGGGCCATGCAAGATGAACATGCCCATTCAGGGATCCCTCTGATGGCTGGACCTGAGATCTTTGGCCTGCACAGGCCTCACCAAACAGCAGGGTAAGTGCAGAGCCTTCATCATGTTGATGCTGGTTGTCCTTGTCCTACAGAAGCTCAGAGCAGGACAGGTGTGGTGGAGAGAATATGAATAGATTCCCTCCTTTTATACCATTGATCCACAGGCCTGATTCATAATGACCATTTGTCCTCCTGAAATTGTTCTCTGACTGTCCCTCACTGGCGGAAAGGGGGTGGATGGGCAGTGACTGGGATTCTCAGACTAATTGGATTAGCTTAGAGGAAAATAAAGTGGAGCCCAGTGACCTTCACGGTGGTTTAAGGAGAACAATGGGAGGCAGGGGTTGCAAGGACAGGCATGGCTCTTACTCCTCCTTCTGTCCTAGTTAGGTCAGGAGATTGGTTATCTACATCCATGGGTCTCCTTTCTACCTTGCAAGGGCAGGGGGGTGGGGAAAGGAGGGTGTAGCTTGTCTCTATGACCTTGGTGGAACCCAAAGAACATTGCTCTGCAATCCAAGATAGCAGCCTCCCACTTCAATCCAATCATGGGTTGACATCCAATCATCAACAAATCATGTATAACATAAATTGCAGGCCTACCATGCTTCTCTCAGACTACATTTCTTGCTGAAGAAAGAAAAGCACAGGAAAAAGGCACAAATGGCAATTCTTAACCTGATTCAGGAATATGGTCCTATTGATTTGTTCTTCCCATGCTATTCATTCATCCAGTATGGTTGTTCATGTGGAGCAGAAGGAAACCAGGAGAAAACACTCTCAGAAAAGACAGAAAGTTGCATGTTATGGCTACACAATGGATCTGGACAGATTTCTGTATGAATTCGGTGGTATGATTTCTCCATCTTGACTGATCAAAAGTTTTTTGTTTTTTTATTTTTATTTTTGCATCAAATTTCTTCATGCAATAGATGGGTGGAACACAAACATATTTCTGGTGGCCCAAGGCCCATTTATCTCAATATTTTTTACCTTCTCACAGTCCCTGATATCTAAACTAAAGAAAATAGTTGTACCACGAATTGACAAAAGTATTTATCTTTTTTTGACAGTCCTGGGGCTTGAACTCAGAGCCTAGGCACTGTCCTTGAGCTTCTTTTGCTCAAGGCTTTACCAATTCAGTCACAGCACCACTTCTGACTTTTTCTGTGAATGTTGTATACTGAGAAATCAAACCCAGGGCGTCATGCATGCTAGGCCAGCATTCTACCACTAAGCCAGTTTCCCAGCCGCTCCATTTATCATTTATAGATATTTTTAAATATCAATCAGTCCCACTGGAGGTCTGGTAGCCTGGAGATAAAATGTATTTGAGGGGATGGGAAGGTGGCTCAGTGGTACAGCACTTGCTTTGCATGCATGAGGCCCTGGATTCCATTCCTCAGCACCACATAAGCAAAAGGAAAAAACCTGGAAGTGGTGCTGTGGCTCAAGTGTTAGAGCGCTAGCCTTGAGCTGAAGAGCTGAGGAACAGTGTCCAAGCCCAGTGTTCAGGCCCCACGACCGGACCCAAAAAACAAACAAACAAAAAAAAGTATTTGATGTTCATAAGCTTCTCAGAAACAGAAACATGGACATTTTTTCAAAATGTTCATGAGATAATGACTTTGTTCTGAGGTTAGTCCTATGCTTGTTTTTCAGATGCTTTGGTTCTGAACACAAAAATAATTCATCTTTCACCCAGTGCAAATCTAGCTATGCTATTCGCACTGAATAAATCATTTTCCTTTCTTTTTGATGGATGCCTAAAGTGTTCCAGATACACTAAAGACACCTGGTGTCTTTGGGACACCTTTGTTACACCTGGAAAAGGCAGCATCTTTTGAAGTCAAGATAAGGTCAGTGTCAGCCTTGAACTACTTCCTTCTTCCTTCTTGCTTAATCCTATTTTCTGATTGACCCTTCCATGAAAATTCCCTGTGTTCTTGTTGGAATAAAGGTTTTATATATATATATATATATATATATATATATATATATATATATATATATATATATAACCTTTATATATTTATTTACATATAACGATATATAAATAAATGTAAATATATATGTATCTACATTAACTATTGCATTTCCCAATGGCTTGCGGTCATCTAACATGTTGTTCAGTACTTTTTTATGCACCAACGCAATTAATGCAAGCAGAGAAGAGCACCCTAGTTTCAAATCCTGTAAGGGTGAGACACAAATCCTACCAACTCTCTTACCCTAGGATTGTGGTAAAGTCATCAAGACTCACAAAGGAGTTCCTTATTTCATATTGCTTTATTTTTTATGTATTTCTACATATTTATGATCATAAAGTAGTTGCACAAAGGATGCATTATTTTTATAAAACAGTTTGTGAATAGAATACATTTTTATCAATGTTACCCTTCGAACATTCTCACCCCTCCCTCCTCTACCCACCCAGATGCTTTATTTGATATATATATATATATGTATATGTATATATATTGGATTCTTGTCTGTTTTTTGTTTTTCTTTTTGGCATTTCTTCATGTCTTTTATTGCCATTTCTAGTTCTTTATTAGACATCTGCTTTCAAATGATTTTCTGGGTTACAATAGAGTACAAACATTAGCTCAAGTAGGACTTATGGAAAATAAGCTACACAATATAGACCCAAATTATGCTCCGCAGAATAAGTTCAGATCCTCAGTGACCTCTTCGTTTAGGATGAAGTCTTTTGCAAATGCTGTCCTAAAGGTAGTGGTCGTGGTATTACTTAATTACTCTTTCTCATCGCAGGCAGAACTAACACACTCTTCACTAAGAAACTGTTCTCATTCAGAATGTATTTCATGTCTACATGTAGATTTTCAGTACATTCTCCGACCTTTGAAATCCACACCATGGAAAATTTCAGTGTATAGTCCAACTTTTGATGTCTATCCAGCAACAGGATTAGAATTTCACATGGAAGGGATTTCAGTTTAATATTTCTTTCCCTGGCTTTCCTCTGTGTGAATTTCATCCCAACTTTCTCCAATGGAGTCCTTCCAGAAAAATCTTCTTAGGATCAGTCTAATTGTTATCTGACCTTAGGTAAACCTTGTTAAGTGGCCATTAGGACAAATGACCAAGTACTGTCTCTCTTGGGCCTTGTTTCCTATTGATTCCTGAAGGATGTCACGTAACACTCACCTGTCAACCTCAACTTGACACCAGTCAGTGTATTTGTGAGCCAAATACAAATAAACAGCCAGATTTCAGCATCTTTTATTACAAATGTTACATTACTACTGTATCACATAAGCAAATATTACATTATTTATTGACCTTATTATGTATGTCAATGCTTTTGCTGATCAGACTTTCTCAGATTTAGAAAGGACTGAAGAGATGATCTCTGGAAGTATGCTCATTTGCATTTGAGATTGTCCTCTGTGCAATTACAGATCTTCTTGTTTGTGTTGAGAAAATGATTTACTTTTCGAGCCATGCAGGGAATGCATTGGTGTTCTGGTGTAGTATACCCCATATAATACAGAGTGTGCATGGATTATTTGATGTGCTGGGTGGCATGCAAGTCAACGCACACATGTATTATGGAAGTACTGTAGATTCAAGGCTTATAGTAAAGAGTGTAATTCCTTAGAAAGAATAAAAATTCAACCAAGTAAACAAATGGAAGTGGGGACTTGAAATAGGTGTGGTGGGGTCAAGTGAAGTTAAGTTAGAGGAATGAAGATAAGTGTGAGAACTCAGTGTGTATCCTATGAAATAAAGAAGAGGCCTCCCAATGTCCTCTTCCGTTGACAGAGTCGAAGCCTAGCACCTGCATTGTGGGTTGAGGGCTATTTGTAGTGGGACATGGAGGAAGTCTTCCCATGTTGAAGGCTCCTGGTATTCCTAAGGCCTCATTTTGATGAGGCTACAGTCTCAATTTCCCCAAATATTCACTAAGTTGGGTGTGTAGGTTCAATTCCTCTGACATTCCTCACAAGGAAGGGCAAAACTTTCTGCCTATAGAGAACAGAAAGACACCAAACTTTCAAGACACAGGCCGACTTCTTAAAAAAGTCATTTTCTTATGTAATAGTAGCAACCATTCCTATTTTCTCTTTCTCTTTTGCCCATCTTGAAGGGAATAGAAGCTGCTGAAGGACAAACTCAGCTCTAGCAGGAAATGTCTATTGAGACTTGACCCCCCCCCCATGCCCGACCATTAATAACCCCAAACTGGAAGATGGAGCTGTATGGCTCAGGTGATTGAAGGCCAGTCTGGAACCAAACAAAAAATTCATGGACAGCACCCCCAGGCCCTGAGTTCTAATCCCACACATGTCATTTACAAACAACAACAACAACAAAAAACAAACCAAGTCACCCCAAATACTCTAGTCCATACGAGGATCACAGTTTTTCTTGAAGGAATCCAAGTGAATATTGGCTGTCTGTCTGTGTCATTTCCTCCATCAGAAAATTATTCCCTCTCTCCCTCCCCCTCTCTCTCTCCCTCTCTCCCTCTCCCTCTCCCTCTCCCTCTCCCTCTCCCTCTCTCTCTCTCTCTCTCTCTCTCTCTCTCTCTCTCTCTCTCTCTCTCTCTCTCTCTCTCTCTCTCTCTCTCTTTCTCTCTCTCTCTCTCATTGTCTTCCAATTCTGCACATTAGTTCATCATGATGTGTGTCCAGGGAGGAAGTTCGAGTCTGGACTTCAATCACCTGGGGCAGCCTATGGACAATCTTTGAAAACTGACCCCTGAAGGGGGGATCACAGACTGAAATCACACAGCTGGGGAGGATGTACAGGAATTTTCCCCAGGAGGGACACAACGTTCTCCATTGCTAAGTAGGAAGCACTGTAGCCTTACCAGAGATCACCAGCCCCAAACCAGTAAAGAAACACCTGTCACCATCAATCATTGAGTAGGCAAAGAATCTCAGGCTCTGAGGTAACTTCCTAAGCATCTGAGGTGACTTCCTAAGCATCAGAGGTGATTTCTTATTCCTCTGAGATCATTTTCCCTTCTGCTGAGGTCACTTCCTCTTCTTCTGAGCTCACTTCCTCTTCCTCTTAGTGTGCTTCCTTTTCCTCAGAGCTCACTTCCTATTTCTCTGAATGTACTACCTCTTCCTCTGAGGTCACTTCCTAAGCATTTGAAGAGCTTCCTCTTCTGCCTCATCATGCCTCCTGCAGACAATGATGGGTCCCCCACAGGTCCCACAGTCACTTTCTCCCTCTGAGGCCACTTCCTCTTCTTCTGAGGCCATTTCCTCTTCCTTTTCCTCAGAGGCCACTTCCTCTTCCTCTGCACTCACTTCCTAACCATCTGGGGAACTTCCTCCTCTGCCCCATCATGCCTCCTTCAGACTGACCAGCCCCCCCGGGGCTTCACTCACTTCTTCCTCTGAGCTCACTTCCTCTGCCTCTAAGGCCACTGTCTCTTCCTCTGAAGTCACTTCCTCACCCACTGAGCTCACTTCTTCCTCTGAACTCACTTCCTCCTTTGCCCCATCACCTTTCACTCAGACTATGACAAGTTCTCCACCCCCAAGACCCTGAGGTCAGTTCTGAGTCCTCTCCACCCACACACCCCCTTGCTCACCTCTACTATTTCCTCTCTCTCTGCCCTGTGCTCACTGTACACACCTTCATCTGGCCCAGCAGAAGTTTGGTTCTAAACCCTCTTGTGCCTGGACCTGGTGGAAGTTTCCCCGCTCTCTCTCCCAACCCTTCCAGCGCCTTTATTGGTTTCTTGTGCCACCACTCGCATGACCAGAGTTAAAATCTCTACCACTGATGTCGAGTGAGCCTGAGTTCTTGGGGACCCATGTTGAATTACGGCTAATATTTTTGGGGTGGGCATCCCTGTGAGTCTGGGGATGGACCCAGGAAAAGCACACACTGTGATTTCCTCCTGTTTCATGGGCTAATAAGAAATAATTCTTACTCCATCCCCACCTTGGACTGAACAACGAATGGACCAAAGGGTGTAGTTTGAGTCTAACCCAATCCTCTGCATTCCTAGGTTCTGATGGTTGGGTAAGGAGAGAAATCAGGCTTTGAACCACGATCCTCCAGATTTCAGCCTCCTGAGTAGCTAGGATGGCAGTCGTGAGCCTGGAGTTATTCTGAATAATAATAATAATAATAATAATAATAATAATAATAATAATAATAATAATAATAATAATAACTACTCTAAGGTTCTTTTCTAGAATTCAGTTTGTCCAATCATCCCATTGGAATGGTCTGGGCAGGGGACATTGAGTCAATCATCCAAGTAAGAATGATATGTTTAGGATGTGGTTTACTGGATCACTAGGTTAAGTATTGTGGGAGCACAAATTTCAGGAGAAGGGGAGGAGGAGGATGAGGAGGAGGAAGTAGCAAAGCTGGAAGTCAAGATAGATGACCTCGTAGGAGAGGAAAAAAAAAAAGCAAAAAACAAAAAACTTCTGGAAAGCAAGGATTGTTCAACTTCCCAGAGGACTATTCTGCTGGAATGGGGTGTATGGGGGTGGGAAGCAGATTCCTGGACAAGTTTCTGCCTGTGAAGGGAAGTCTACCTGTGAGGAAGGAAGTGAGCAGAGAAGAAAGAAATCCCACTGCTTCCTGTCCCACATCATTCTGTCTTTCTTCTTCCCCAAGTGACCCACCCCCCCAAAAAAAAACACTCATTTTGGACACGTGAATTATGACCACAGCCTCCTTCGAGAGCGATTTTTTAATTCCAACCTGGAACATTATACACCCAGAATAAAGGGCTTCCACCAACAGGCTGGGTCCTTATTCCTGGGGACAATAATCTGTAGGGAGAAATTTAAAAAAAGAAGAAAAACAGGACAAGGGAGAAGAAATTAAACCAAAAAAAATACAGGATTATGGAAAGAGGTTTGATTGGACCAAGGCCAGGGCTCTTAGGGGAAGGATTTCAATTTCAGGATTTGGGGGTATTCTGGAGGGAAGAGGATCCTGGAAACTCGCCTGTTTCCAGGATGTGTTGGAAGCTGGAAACCAGAGGTTCCTCTCGGGCGAGCTTCTCCTCAGTCAGACTCTGTCCCTTTTCTTTTTTTTTCTTTTTTTTTTTAATTTAATTTTATTTGTGAACATAGTGTACAGAGGGGTTACAATTACATGGGCAGGATAATGTGTACATTTCTTACCAAGCATTGCAGCCTCCTCCTTTTGTTTACCCTTCACGTCCCTTCCCAGCCTCCCCCCTCCTCCCCAATCCCAATCCTTCTCCTTCCCCTCCACTCCCCCCCCCACACCGATGTTGTAAAGCTCGTTTTGGACATGACAAGGAAATCAGGAAGATGCATAATTCAATGCAGCCTCGACAAGTATGGTTACTCAGGAGGAGGCTGAGATCTGATAGGATCACCAGCCTTAGGGCAAGGAGAGTCCTTGAGATTATGATCGCTCATGAAACTACCAACAAACCAGAAGTTGTGCTATATTTAAGGCTCAATGTAGTAGTGTCCAGGCTAGAGCTGAAGAACCTCAGGTACAGTAATCCAGGGCCCTGAGTTCAAAACACACTATGGCCCTGGGCTTTTTGTGCTCAAGATTAGCATTCTACCATTTTTACTCTGGGTCCTGGGCACTGTCCCCTAGCTTCTTCAGATCCAGGCTGGTGCTCAGTACCACACTGAACCACAAATATGGCAGGACTTCCAGTTTGCCCATGATCCTCTAGATGTCAGCCTCCTCCTGAGTAGCTGGAATGACAGGCATGAGCCACAGGTGACTGGCTCTCATTACTTCTCTTATTAACTGTAACTCCCCTGTTCAATGCATTTACAATGAAAATTTAAAACAACAAAACAAAACATTACCCTAGGGCACAGAATGTGGTACAGTGGTACAGTGCTTTCCTAGCATTCATGAAGCCCTGAGTTCAATTCCTCATTATAACACATACACACACACACACACACAGAAGCCAGGAGTGGTGCTGTGGCTAAAGTGGTAGAATGCTCAGCCTTGAGCAAAAAAGAAGCTCTGGGACAGCACGCTCAGGGTCCTGAGTTCAAACCCCAGGACTGTTGTCATGTTGGAGACCATTCTATTTCAGAATGTTCAATGACTGTTTATCTGCAGGAAAATTTGCATTTGTCTTCACCGCTTGGATCACTCATTAGGAGAGCTCAAAAGGGAGATGTAGTCAATCCACCGACAGGGAATAGGCTTTGCTTCGTCTGCTGAGTTTAGGTGGGATGATCATTTCCAGGGTGGGTAGCTAGGTGACACAAACCCATGATGGCTGAGTGTGTGTGTGTGTGTGCATGTGTGTGTATGACACACAGCTCCCTATCTGGTGTGTTATACAAATCAATGTGCACGTGACAGAGTCAGAACTTTTGCAGGAGAAACATGGATTTCTGTTGGGGGACAGTCCCTGAGAAATCCATCCTGATTCCTCTACTTCCACAACAAAGGTTGAGCTCATGGGCCACTGGGATCATGTGTGTGGTCTGTCCTCTTTATCCACGTTCTGGTTGTAGAAGACCATGGTGCCTCTGCCTTGCTCCACCACCTAGAAATAGTTCTTCCTAAAGTCTTCAATGGGTGAGGGGTGGCTGGGAGGGATGGATCAGGATCAGCTCAGGTCCCCCTTCCTAGTCTGGTTGGACTAGAATTTACAGATGCCCATGTTCATTGCTCGCTACTGTGACATGCTAAATATGGACATCTCTTGTGATGGAAGTCATGAGATTGCTCCCCTAGCACTGCTACCGGTGTCTTTAATGCAGTGACATGGATCTTTGCAAAACTTGCTTCCTAGGTAAACTTCATAGAAATGAGTATGCCATACTCAATAGTAATAATTGTTATTATCTTATGTGATCTTGCCACTTAAAAACTTCACATTGGGGCTGGGAATGTGGCTTAAGGATAGAGTGCTTGCCTCTCATGCATGAAGCCCTGGGTTCGATTCCTCAGAAAAACAGAAAAAGCTGGAAGTGGTGCTGTGGCTCAAGTTGTAGAAGGCTATCTTTGAGCACAGAGAGGCTCAGGGAGAGTGCCCAGGCCCAGAGTTCAAACCCCACGACATATATATATATATATATATATTATATATATATATATATATATATATATATATACACACACACACACACTTACATTACACTGTATGGTATTTGCATTCAGCAATACCTCCTGCTGATATGTTCAAAGGACAGTGCAATAGAAACTCAATATCTGGCATCGTTGGTTTTCTTGGCTTTGTCCATGGTAAACCTGGTATTTCTATTGATACAATATATGCAGTTTGACAATTCATATTGATAATACTTAGGATAACTGATCTTTTCAGCAAATGCTTTTCTTTCTCTAGGCAGGCATTCAGCAGTTGAATCAAGCTGTTGGACTTAAAAAGTGATCCCAAAATTTGCTTGCAAAATGACATTTCAAAGAATTTAGGTGTGTCATCAGTAATTCTGTAATAGTGCTAAAAGAAGCCCCAATAAAAGATTTGTGGCAGGGCTGATCAGAGTTTCTGCTTTTGGTTGGCCATTTGAACATAGCCACTAGATTTTGGCCTCCCGAGCAGTGAAATGGCTGGCTTGAAAATTGTTTGCTTCAAAAAGGGCTCCCTTAGATTTCAAGAGAAATCTTGAGCATCAGTTTGATGGGCAGTGAAGGAATTACAACATGTAAAAATGATTAAATAAAAATTTATTGACTTCAAATAAAAAATATACATACACACATATATGTATGTGTATATATGTATGTATGTATGAATATATGTAAACTTTAAAAAATTTTTAGGGGGAAGATGGCAGAGGAGAAGCTGGAATCTGAACAAGCTCTTGCATAGAAAGCAGTTTTAGAGTTCCAGTGAACAGTCCTAAGCCAGAGAATCACACCAAGTGTGCCATCACAGGACAGAGAGTTAGGCAAGAGAGGGGAAGCCAAGGCAAGGAGACACATCTGAGCGCTTGCCAGCAGCCGCCACGGTGGTAGCAGGGTCGCGGCGGCAACTGCAGGGCACCCATACCTGAGCCACAGAGAGTCCGGGACGAAGGAGCCAGACGCAGTGGGGGAGCAGATTCTACTCAACACCAGCAAGAACTGAAAAGGGGCGGACATCTTCATCCTGCAGTTTGCAGACCAGAGACGACCCAGGATCCAAGACTCGGCGTGAGTACAAGCCTGACATCCTCACTCCATCTCAGGGAGCAGAGGAGGGAAGGCCACCCCTTCCCCCCCAGCAACAGTGATCTCCATCTTGGATACCGACAAAGCTCAGAGGAGCTGCTAGCTCCAACTCAGGCCTTGGAATAAAATGAGTCATTGAGCAGGTCACAAGAACTTAACGGCAAAGTGACCTGCCAGACTCAGCTCCATCCAGGGAAAAGTCACCCAGCTCAGGCGCCAGCCATAAGAGTGGCTTTCCGCTCTGGATAACCAGAGCCAGAGGCTGCCCCTCCCTCTAGCAGCCTCCACAATCAATTGAAATACAGAAACCCTGAGAATGGCTCCAGGCTGGGCGCTGTGAGTTTTTCACAAAATAGCCCGAGGGAAAAGCAACTGTTTGTTGAAAGGCCTCAACTCTACCCAGAACCTAGTCTCATCACTGCATCCCCCTCTTTTGTGATTCTCAAAGCAGATCACCCTCTCAGAAAACTAACCAGGGAGGGGGATCTCAAAATCTTGGGTAAAACAGAGCATTTTTCTGCCTGTTCGAACAAACTGACTTAAGAAAACAATAAAGCCACAGGACCTCAAGCTGACCAGAGACTCCAACAAGAGGCTGGTTACAGACAAAAAGGAGATACAGGATTCTTCCCACCCCTCCCAAAAAAATAAAAAAAAAAATCAAAGAACTTTTTTTTTTCTTCTTCTTCTTCTTTTTTTGGTACCTTATATATTTATAATTGTTTTTTTCTAAAACTTTTATTAATCTTTAATTTTTTCCTTTTTTGAATAAAATTGTTTTCCAGAAACTTTTTTTTCTCTTATAATTTTTATTTTAGGAATACGTGAATGTGCGTTTTCCTATCTTTTCTTGTCTTCTTTCTCTTTTTCTTTCTTTTTTTAATTATCTTTTTGTTTTTTGTTTAGCTCTACTGACCTTCTGATCTTTATTTCTCCCTTTTTTTATTCTTTTCACCTTTTCCTCTCTTTTGTTCTGCTTTACGTGACTTAACTCTTGTCCTGCACATCCTCAGATAAACCCTTACTTAACAAGTAGACCCTATCCCCCATTGTGTACACACTTAATCCACAAATTTATTACTCAATTCAAAACCTCTGAGACTTAAATTCCTTAATAGCAGTACTACCTCTTTATACCTATATAATATTTTAAGCATTTTGTTAATTTTTTCACAACTCCTCTATGTCCCTCCCCTTCTCTCAATATATTCACATTCCTCTCTAAATAGCTTGTCTTTTTTTTCTCCATAATAATATTAATTTTTACGTTTCTATTTTTTTTGGTCTCTTTTCATTTCCCTTTCCCTTTCTTCTTTTTCTCTCTCTCTCTACATGCATCCTACCCAACCTATTTCCTACATTGAGATTAGGACATAGTTAACTCTCCCTGTGCCTCCCCACACCAATCTATTCCTATTTTTTACCCACATCTCTCCCTAACCCTAATAATTTCTGGTTTCCAAATACTTCTCTGTGGTTCAAAGCCCATTAACATATAGTTGTTTGATGTTGAATAGATGTATCTGTTGAAATAGATTGTATCTGTAGACTATTGACTGTACAAATGCAAACTCTGGTTTATGGTTGTCTTAAGATAGGGTTCTAGCACAAAACTGGTGCTATTTTCATCTCAAATGGTCAGAGTAAGCCGGAAAAACACAAGAAAAATGGCAAATCCTGGTATCTTAATTCCCAATCTTGATAATCAGGGGAAAGAACAGATAATAAATGTTCCAGAGGAGAGTTCCCAAATAGCTCTACAAACACTGCTGGCAAACATGACAAATGAAAAGTTTGACAACTTACAAAGGACTCTGTATGAGCATGATAGGGAGAGAGAGGAGGCATCCCAAAAGTTTATACAGGAATATCATAAGTGTGAGGAAGCTACTCAAAAACTGATAGAGGATTTGTGTGAGCAGCTTGAGAATACTCAAAGAGAAAGGGATGAATAGCGTGAGCAGGCTGAGAACACTCAAAGAGAACTGCAGGAATCCCACGAACGCGAGGAAGCTAATCAAAGAGTAATACAGGAATTGAGAGACCAGGTAGAGAACACACAAAGATCACTAAAGGCATTCATGGAATCCATTAACAAAGAGCTGAAGGAAGTCAGGGAGACCACAAAGGGAATGCTGAATGGAACCCAACAGAAGGAATAGGAGTCCAAAGAAACCATAACCAATCAACTAAGTGATTTGAGAACAAACACTGAACACCAAATTAAGGAAGTAAAGAAATTCATACAAGACCTAAAACAGAGCTTCAACAAAGAATTTGAAGCCATCAAAGCTGACCATTTAGAAGGAAAAGAGATTTAAAAAAAAAACAAAGTAGAGAGTATTGACAGCAGGTTAGACCATGCAGAAGATCGAATCTCAGGGATTGAAGACAGCCTAGATATTATAGAGAAAGAACATACAACCATCCAAGACAAGTCCAAGAAATATGATAGATCTATCCAACACCTGGAAGACACCATCAGAAGGCCTAAATTAAGGATAATGGGTGTAGAGGAGCACCTAGAAATAGAAGTTAATGGTCTACGAAATTTGTTTAACAGGATCTTAGCAGAGAACTTCCCAAACATACAAAAAGATAGCACTTTTCAGATACAAGAAGCTTTTAGAACCCCAAATAGACCAGACCAGGATAGGACATCTGACCGTCACATTATAATCCACACAGGATCAACTCAAACCAAGGAAAAGATCCTTAAAGCTGTCAAGGAGAAACAGTTAACCACTTATAAAGGGAAATCAATTAGAATCACCTCAGATTTCTCAGCAGAGACAATCAAAGCAAGAAGAGCCTGGAATGATGTATGCCATGCCCTAATAACAAACAACTATCAACCAAGAATACTGTACCCAGCTAAACTCTCCTTCATAACTGAAGGCCAAATAAAAACCTTCCATAGCAAAGAAAAATTGAAACAATACATCTCCACCAAACCAGCCATACAAAAGATTCTTAAAGATGTCCTACACATAGAAAACCAACAAGACCACAATAAAGGCCAAGAAACTGCACCCAAACTGAGAATCCAAGAACCATAGGAAGAACCCAGTTTTCGCAGCCCCCAAGAAGGTGGATAACATGGCAGGAACTCCCAAATACCTCTCAGTCCTATCTTTTAACGTTATCGGACTGAACTCTCCAATTAAGCGACATAGACTGTCTACTTGGATTAAAAAACAAGACCCTTCTATCTGCTGCCTGCAGGAGTCACATCTTGCCCGTAAAATCAAACACATTTTCAATGTTAAAGGCTGGAACAAAATCTACCAAGCAAACGGCCCCCATAAACAGGCGGGAGTTGCAATCCTAATATCAGATAAAATAGACTTCAAATTAAAATTCGTGAGAAGAGATAAAGAAGGTCGCTACATACTAATTAAAGGATCTCTCCTTCAGGAGGATATTACAATTCTAAATATCTATTCGCCAAACAAGGGAGCACCCAAATTTATCAAAGAAACACTACTTTCCCTCAAATCCCATATAGATCCAAAGACATTAAATGTTGGGGTTTTTAACACACCACTCTCCCCACTAGATAGATCAACTCAGCAAAAACTCAACAGAGAAACCGCAGATCTAAACAGCTGCATAGATCAACTAGACTTAACAGACATTTACTGCACATTTCACCCAGCAGCATCAGAATACACGTTTTCTTCAGCAGCACATGGAACGTTTTCTAAAATAGAACACATTTTAGGCAACAAAGCAAACTTGTCTAAATTCAGAAACATTGAAGTTATACCTTGCATTCTCTCTGACCACAAAGGAATAAAATTAGAACTCAACAGCAAAAGCCACCAAAGAAAGTCCGGTATCACATAGAGGCTGAACAACATACTGCTGAATCATGAGTGGGTCATGGAAGAGATTAGAAAGGAAATTTAAATGTTCTTGCTATTCAACAAAAATGAACACACAAATTACCAGCTCCTCTGGGACACAGCAAAGGCAGTACTCAGAGGCAAGTTTAAAGCTCTGAGCTCCTACATCAACAAATTGGAGAGATCTGAATCTAACAATTTAATGACACATCTTAACCTCCTTGAAAAAGAGCAGCAAGATAAACCCCAATCCAGTAGACGGAAAGAAATGATTAAAATTAAATCAGAATTAAATGAATTAGAATCCAAAAAAGCTATAGAAAGAATCAATAAAACAAAGAGTTGGTTCTTCGAAAAACTTAACAAAATGGACAGACCCTTTGCAAGTCTTATAAGAAAAAGAAGAGAACACACACAAATTAATAAACTAAGAGAGGAGAATGAAAACATCACCACGGAAACAACCAAGATTCAGAACATTATAAGGGAATACTTCTCAAAACTTTATGCTAATAAGTTTGAGAACTTGAAAGAAATGGAGCTTTTCCTAGCAAATATTGATATGACAAAACTAAATCAAGATGAGTTAAACTATCTTAACAGGCCGATATCAAGCATTGAAATAGAAAAAGCAATAAGAGACCTCCCAGCTAAGAAAAGTCCAGGACCAGATGGTTTTACAGCGGAATTTTACAAGGCCTGCTCACACCAATACTCCTCCAGCTCTTCAATGAAATTGAAAGAGAAAGCTCACTACCGAACACATTCTATGAAGCCATCATAACCCTCATCCCAAAACCAGGCAGGGACTCATCAAAGAAAGAGAACTATAGACCAATTTCTTTGATGAACTTTGATGCAAAACTTCTCAACAAAATTTTGGCCAATCGACTTCAACAATTCATCCATAAATCATACAGCACGATCAAACAGGATTCATTTCAAGGATGCAAAGCTGGTTCAATATATGCAAATCAATTAATACTATTCATCACATAAACAGGAGCAAGGATAAGAACCACATGGTTATCTCAATAGATGCAGAAAAAGCATTCGACAAGATCCAACACCCCTTTATGATGAAGGTTTTGGAAAAATTAGGAATCCATGGAACATTCCTCAATACAATAAAGGCTGTATATGACAAACCTACAGCCAGCATTATACTCAATGGTGAAAAACTACAGCCATTTCCTCTTAACTCAGGAACAAGACAAGGATGTCAATCTCTCCACTTCTCTGCAATCTAGTATTAGAATGCCTAGCCACAGCAATAAGACAAGATGCAGACATAAATGTGATCCAAAGAAGGAAAGAAGAAATAAAACTCTCCCTCTTTGCAGATGACATGATCTTGTATTTAAAGAATCCCATAGACTCCACTCCCAAATTACTCAAGTTGATTCAAAACTTTGGCATAGTAGCAGGTTATAAAATTAACCCCCCATAATCAATGGCTTTTCTGTATGCCAACAATGAGAAAAGTGTGGCTGAAATTAGGAAATCAAATCCATTTGTAATAGCCCCACAAAAAATAAAATACCTAGGAATTAACTTAACCAAAGAAGTGAAGGACTTCTATGATGAAAACTTTAAAACCTTGGAAAAGTAAATCAACACAGAACTTAAAAAATGGCAAAACTTCCCATTCTCCTGGATTGGAAAGAATAACATCGTGAAAATGGCAATACTTCCCAAGGCTATCTTCAAATTCAAAGCAATACCTATCAAAATTCCAACCTCATTCTTCAAGGAAATAGAAGAGGCAATCCAAAAATTCATATGGAACAATAAAGACCCCAAATAGCAAAAATGCTACTCAACGGAAAGAACACTGCTGGAGGAATATCAGTACCAAATTTCATACTCTACTATAAAGCCATAGTAATCAAAACAGCTGGGTATTGGCATAAGAACAGACTTCAGGACCAATGGAATAGAATTGAAAACCCAGAAATGAACCTACAGACCTATAGCCATCTAATCTTCGATAAAGGAGCTAAAACAATAGAATGGAAGAAAGACAGCCTCTTCAGTAAATGGTGCTGGCAAAATTGGTTAACTACATGTAGAAAACTAAAGCTAGATCCTTATATATCACCCTGCACCAGAATCAACTGCAAATGGATCAAAGACCTTGAACTCAAAGCAGACACTCTGAAAACATTACAGGATGGAATAGGAGAAACCCCATGTCTCCTTGGTTCAGGCCGAAATTTTCTGAATAGAGACCTGGAAACACAACAAATCAAAGAAATGTTGGACAAATGGGATTGCATAAAGTGGCAGAGCTTCTGCAGGGCCATACAATGGACAAGGGTCTCATATCTAATATATACTTGGAACTCAAAAAATTAAACCCTCCAACAACAAATCCTCAAAGGAAAAACTGCCCAATAAATATGTGGGCGAAAGACTGAAAGAGAAACTTCTCTGAAGAAGAAAGAAGCATGGCCAATAGACACATGAAGAAATGTTCAACATCCCTAGCCATAAAAGAAATGCAAATCAAAACAACTTTGAGATATCTCCTCACTCCAGTTAGAATGGCAAAAATCAAGAACTCTAACAACAACAGATGCTGGAGGGGATGTGGACAGAAAGGAACCTTACTTCATTGTTGGTGAGAATGTAAACTTGTTCAACCACTTTGGAAAGCAGTATGGAGGTTCCTCAAAAGACTTCACATAGAGCTCCCCTACGACCCAGCAATCCCACTTTTGGTCATTTTCCCAAATGTTTACAAACAAGACCACACTAAAGCTACCAGCACAACTATGTTTATTGCAGCATTATTTACCATAGCTAAGATATGGAACCAATCCAGATGCCCCTCAGTAGATGAATGGATCAAGAAAATGTGGTATATATACACAATGGTATTTTATGCATCCATCAGAAAGAATGACATTGCCCCATTTGTTAGGAATTGGAAAAACTTGGAAAAAATTATATTAAGTGAAGTAAGCCAGGCCCAAAGAAACATAGGTCCCATGGTTTCCTTTATTTGCAATATCTAGTATATGTATGAGTCAAGCGGAAAAGGTCAGATAATGTGATGTCAGGAAAATGAACCTTTAGATATGTATTTTAATGTTTTTTTCTATCATGCATGTGTTTCCAATGCATTTATAAGATTATCTCTTTGTTGCATTGTATGTCCCTCCCCCACAATATAAACCCTGCTTTCACTATATTTGATGTCAGTATAACTTGTGGAGGAGATGGGGAAAAACCAGTTGTTTAAGGATACGGGTGGACCTGTTGCAACAATGAGAAGTACAAGTTGTCATGTCCAAAACGAGCTTTACAACGTCGGTGTGGTGGGGGGGATAGGGGGGAAGGAGAAGGATTGGGATTGGGTGGGGGAGGGGAAGGCTGGGAAGGGATGTTAATTGTAAACAAAGAAGGAGGCTGCAATGCTTGGTAAGAAATGTATGCATTATCCTGCCCATGTAATTGTAACCCCTCTGTACAGTATGTTCACATATAAAATAAAATAAAATAAAATAAATGTACTCACTATCTTGTCCATGTAATTGTCACCCCTCTGTACAGTATTTTCACAATAAATAAAAAGAATCTGTGGTATATATACACAAAAAAAATTCTTTAGTACATTTGACTTGTATGCACTGAAGCAAAGTACACTGACAATGTTGAACATTGTGGCTTCTTGTCTGTTGATCTTATAGTAAAAGATACAGCCCCTGCCCTGATGTACTGTTAGTATAAGAGTGATGTGTTGAGTAATAAATAAGTAGTGCAGACTTATTCTAGAAAAACTTGGTAGTATAGCAGCACTTCTATACTATTTCTGTCATGGAGGAGATGGGATAAGTACTGGTTTTTGGAGAAAGTCACAGTCAGGTGATATGAACTAAATGCTACAGAGGGTAGAACAAGCCAAGTACAGAAGTGAGCATCTAGAAGGAATTTAGGTAGACACACTTGAGTGACTGTCCGACTAAGTGATGGATTAAGACCAGCAGAGCTCAGGTTGTGAGATCCCAAGATGCTAGGTTTAGTCATTTGAAGTCTGCAGAGAATGAGGGAGACATTAACAAGGTCTCAAGGAGGAAAGCATGTCTGTGTCAGTCTCACTTAGGAATCAGTCTCAGTAGTCGCAAAGGCATTGGAGTCAGGGCCAGGTTCATGGTAGTGAGAATAGAGGCGATAAAATATGATGTATATAGCAGAGTCCAAATCAAGTTGGAGATGCCATGGAGTAAGGAAGAGGCAAGAGCAGCCTGTCTCGTGCCTTTAATTCCCTCTTACTCCCTTGTCACATTGTCTTCTGATCATTCTGCAGTGCTTGCTAGCAGAGGCACCAACAGATGCTTAACTCATGTCAAAAGAGAGTCATGGGAGAAATCTCACAAATCTACCCGGGGGCTTTTGTTTGCCAAACAGCAATCATGCTAGGAACTGATTTTTGCAGTATGACATTGTCCAGCACCTCTTTGCTGAGAATATAATTTTTTTAATAATTGTATTGTTATTATTAAGTTGTTAAGGGGTTATCATTTCATGAAAATGTCATTTATGCACTCAGTTATCAGGACAGAGCTAACTGGTCCCCAGAAGATATGTGTGGACTCTGCCCTCCTGAACAATAGATGGGAGCAGCTGTAGTGTTTGGATTGATTTTTGTGGCCTTTCTCCAAGCATTCTGTTCCATCCACTTCACACTGATCATTTCTGTCTAGGTGGAGTGAAGCCTGAAGGCCATGGAGATGACCATAAAATGTTCAACATGGAGTTTACCTGTGACCACTGCCAGGGTTTGATCATAGGCCGAAGAATGAACTGCAATGTGTGTGATGATTTTGATCTTTGATATGGATGCTATGCAGCAAGGAAATATTCCTATGGGTATGTCTCAGATGACTTGCACACACTTCACATCTTCTTGATGTATATCTTTGCTTAGTAAGAAGCCTGCTGTTCAGGCACCAGTGGCTCATGCCTGTAATCCTAACTACTCTGGAGACTAAGATCTGAGGATCATGGTTGGAAGCCAGACCTGGCAGGGAAGTCCATGAGACTCTTAATTCCAAAAAAATCTAGAACTATGGCTCAAGTGGTAGAGTACTAGCTTTGAGCAAAAAGGCCCAGGCCTGTGCTGGCTGCTGGTGGCTCACATCTACAATCCTAGTTACTCAAGGAGGATGAGATCTGAAGATCATGGTTCAAAGCCAGCCCAGGAGGAAAGTCCGTGAGACTCTTACCTCAATTTTTCAAGAAAAAGCCAGAAGCGGTGCTGTGGCTCAAGTGATAGAGGGATAGCATTGAGCAAAAGGAACTGAGACAGTGCCCCAGGCCCATAGTTCAAGCCCCATGGCTGACAAAAAGAAAAACGAAAGAAAGGAAAAAAGCCCAGGTCTTGAATTCAAACCCCATGACCAGCACACATATGTGCACACACACACACACACACACACACACACACACATACACACACACACACACACACACACACACACACACACATACACACACACACACACACATGCACGCACATGCACTAGATTTTTTTTAAAAAGCCAAGTTCTGACCTCCACTGTCAGTTCACTTTTTCTGGGGTCTCCTATAATCCACATACCCGCACTGCACCAGTTGCTAGTGAAAAATTGTGTTTAACATGCAAATATGTTCGAAGCTGCCCCATCCTTCTTCCAGAAGCCTGTAATTTGGGTAAGCAGGCCTCAGACAAGAGTCTCACAAATTAGAGAACAGCCAGGGACATTGACTCCTGGAATACAAATCCTGAATCATTCATTCATACAACTATTCATCTTATATTTTCTGTATACCAGGCTTGGGACAAGGAGCTAGAAGAAAGAACAGTGAACCAAAAAGAAAGTCCCTGCTCTCAAGAGCCAAGAATCAACAAATAATACGAACTTTAGTATTAGGCCACGCATGGTCACACAAAGTCTATCAGGAGACAGAGGAAAAGAGGATCATGATTTGAGGCTAACTCGGGCAAAAAGCTAATGAGATTGCATCTCCAACAATAAGGTTGGTATCATGGTACACATTTGTGATCACAGTTATGTAAGAGGTTTTTAGGTAGGAAGATCACATCAGCAAAAGATGTGAGAAAAACTAAAGAAAAGAGATCTGGGGATATGGCTCAAATGGAAAAGCCCAGCAAGCATGAAGCTCTGGGTTCAAATACCAAATACTGCAAAAAATAATAATAATTAAAAAATATAGCTCTGTGGTTTCTTTTTTTCCCCCAATGATAAGACTCATACCCAGGGCCTCACATGCTACACATGTATTCTACCACTTAGTTATACACTAAGCCCTTCCTTTATTAAAGTAAGTTTTTGTTTTTAAAAAAATTTAAACCTAGCCAAAACTAGAGAGACCAGTTCACTGTCCCAATACCCAGATTCAGCAATTAGGAAGATTTTGTTATATGTTCTTAAGTTTATTTGAGTCTTTTTCCTCCATAAAGTTTTTTTTGTTTTGCTTTGCTTTTTTTTGGGGGGGTACGGTTGTGGGGCCTGAACTCTGGGCCTGAGCACTGTCCCTCAGCTCTTCAGCTTAAGGCTCGCACTCTATCACTTGAACCACAGCACCACTTCCAGCTTTTTTCTTTTTGCTTATGTGGTGCTGAGGAATCGAACCTAGGGCCTCAGGCATGCAAGGCAAGTGCTCTACCACTGAGCCACATTCCCAGCCCTTTGCTTTGCTTTTTTAAGAGAAGGTCTCATTATGTTGCCCAGTTCAACCTTGAACTCAAAATCCTCCC